>NC_056725.1:297272793-297540293 GCF_019279795.1 Protopterus annectens | reverse complement strand
GACTTTGCAGTTTTTCAATTTCCTTATTTACTATCAGTCTTGCTTCTAAATGTTACTGCTTGGAGTTGATTTCATTTTTTTTGTTCTTATTATGTGCTGTTCTCAGCAGAGGGTTGCTTGTGCCCAGTGGCACAGTTCTTAAAGTGTAGTTTATTTGTAGTAAAAGTGTTGACTTGGTCATCATTTTCCACTAGACTCTCAGCACATCTGGTATGGATTCTGCTTTAATAAAATGATTCATAAGATTCCTTGAACCCTTCAGGCCCCTGAACACTCCTTAAACTCTAATTACTTGATTACGCTTTTTGTTTTATCTTTTCATTAAGTTTGCACAAATTAGAGTTTGTATCTCACTGTAGTCTCTGTTGGCACTACTTCATGGCTGCCACATTCTCCTGTACTGATGGTATTTCTTCAGCCGTCCCATAAAACTGTCACCTCTTCATTTCCCATCTTATCTCCTTGTCGTCAGCCATTGGATCCTTCCCAGTTGATTGGTCATTTCTCTGTTTTTAATTTGATGTGTAATCTTATCATTTAAGCATCTTATGTGGCAGCTATTTGCAACTTTCTGGGACTGTTGCATTTTAGCTTGCTCTCTCATTTTACCTGCTCAGCTTTGATGTACCATCTTATTGTAATCCATGGCTGTTGGCTGTTCACGCTCTTCTTTTGTGCATTAGCCACTATATATTTTTGTACAGTGACTTCTTGGTGGGAATGGTAATATACACAACCATATCAAGGTCAAATGGGGTTCTAGGCAGGGTAATGGATCAGGCCCCCTCCCCCGCAGCCATTCCATTGCCC
This sequence comes from Protopterus annectens, assembly GCF_019279795.1. Classification (NCBI taxonomy): domain Eukaryota; kingdom Metazoa; phylum Chordata; order Ceratodontiformes; family Protopteridae; genus Protopterus; species Protopterus annectens. The sequence goes on along the minus strand of NC_056725.1, from coordinate 297,539,483 downwards.
CATTACTTGGCTATTTCTCCCCGGTTACCATAAACACTGCTCATAACTCTGTGTGCATACTGTTGTCTCCTTTACTTCTGCAATGATTACAGGTATTTGATTATTCATTTAAAACTTTTATTTCAAATTTTACAGCCCAAACACTGATAGACATTTGCTAAATAAAACAATACAATCTCTCAATGAAAACAGACTTAAAGTTAACAGTAAACTTCTCTGCCCTTGAAACTCACATTCACTGAAACAGCTTTGAAACTCACATTCAAAGAAAATGCATCTGGCCAGTGGTGAATTAAGTTTACCTTTGGGCTGTTTTCATAAGCATTCTTTGATTCACCTTCCTGGTTGTATTAAATTATATCCTTTGTATAATACATTACCATTTGTTAGAGCGTGTTTTAAATGTATATTTTTGAAAAATTTTTCAGTAAGCAATGAAACTAAACATATGAACCAATAATGACAAAACAGTCCAATTCAGAACATTTCAATCATAAAAGTCCACTCAAACTTCTGTCTTTACAATCCACCAATATTAGTAAATATGTACAGTCTCTGCAGAAGTAAATGTCATCTGAATAATTCCACATTAAAGAGATCTATAACTAATGAAGAAGTTGTTGCTATCAAACAACTTTATATTTCAGTGTTTCATCTATAAATTTAGTGCCTGCTGCCTTTGAAGAGTAAATTGCTTGTTACATTAAAATAATGGTAAGCTGGTAATATTGCAATAGGGAATGGATGGCAAACTGAAAACAGGTTTATAGTTACTAGGCATCTCATCCAAAGGAGAACATACTCAGGACAGCAGCACCCAACCCACCTTAAAATACAACATAGTATCAGCAATCCATCTAAATGATGTGGGAGTAGAACCCACAACCTTCTGCATCAAATGTAAGTGCTACCTGTTGACCTACTAACACTGCTTTTAAATTCTATACCACAATAGTGATACCATTTGCTAAACAAAACAGTTGCATATTGTAAACAGACTTAGCATGAGCAGCAGTAAACTTCTCTTCCAAATGCACTTGAAACTCATTTCCTTGAAAAATGCACCTGAAACTCAGTTCCCTGCAAAATGCAGCTTGGTAGTTGAGGTAGAGGATACAGGGTTTGAGCCTAAGCAAATTACTAACCACCTGCTATCACTAACTAGGGCATTTCACTCTCACACACAGACACCTCAACCTCTTAGTGCAAGAAATCTGGACAAAGCCTAAAATAAATAGGGACAGATTATAAATATTGCTCTCATGAATTTAGAAAAATTGCTAGACTAACAGGATTTATGTTAGTATACATTTTTCTAAAGGATATGAAGACTAAAACTCAAATGTCTGCCATTATTTAGTAACCTCATCCTTTTTATGAGGAACAGACTAAATATGGGGCAAAAATCTGAACATTCTGCAAAAATCTGGACAGCTGAGAGTTATGTGCATACCTCTCAACTATCCCTGATTTTCAGGGACATCAGTGATTTTGACTGAAATTTTAGCTCTGTCCTTCTTAATCCCACCTGAAAGTGGTGACTTCTGAAGAAAAGGTGATGAATTACACTTAATAAATAATTGCAATAATTAGAGTTACAGACTTATTTTAGTTTAGAAAATGTATATTCACTCATGTTCTGTTATTTTGTCAATGCGTCAGTTAATAATACAAATATACGAAAAGCTTCCCTGATTGCCCCTGATTATTTCTGGATTTGTCCATGATTGGTTGAGAGCTATGGGTAGCTGTGTGTGTGTGTGTGTGTGTGTGTATATGTATGTATGAGGTAGGCTACCTCCCTCTCTCCCTCTTACACTTACACACACAGACACACATATACACCTATCTACTGTCTGCTTAGACACACACACACACCCACCTACCTCCCTCTCTGTCTCACACACACACACACACACACACTCTCTCTCTATGCCTTTCAACCTCTTAGCACAAAAAATCTGGGCAAAGTCGAAAATATTGGATGGACAAAGCCCCAAAAATAGAGACAAACTGTAAATATTGCTCTCACAAACTTATAAAGTTGCTTGGATAAAAGGTATTGTGTTATTGTTAATTTTCTAAAGGATATGAAGTCTGAAACTCAAATGCCTGTCATTATTTACTGAATTCTGCCCTCGCTGATTTACCACAATAAACCCAGAAAACCACAGATTTTATGAGGAGCAGACTAAAAATATGAGACAAAAATCTGGACAGTTGAAAGACACCTCCCTTCCTCACACACACACACCTATACCTACCTACTTCTTACACACACACAAACACACACGCCTGCCTCTCACTTGTCCATTCGTGGTCCACATTTTAAACATATTCTGGCATTCAAATTCCATATGCATGGAAGACGAAGATGTAAACGTCAGGTTGCACAGCGCAGAAAATGGAATCAGGTCACACACACGTGCAACCAGACACAAAGTGTGTTCAACTTTCTTCTTAAAGAAGAATGCCCTTAAAAAAAACAAACATATTTTTTTTAAATTAAAAAATAAATCTCCTGACCAGTTGCCCCCCTCCCCACCAGTGGGGGCCCTTTCCCAGCCAGCAGGCCCTAGGTGACTGCCTTGGTCGTGTAGTGCTGGATCCTGTTCTGGTAATATGCGGCTGTATCACTGACGGTGTTGATCCTGTCATTTGAATTTCAGTGTTGTGTGGTTAGCACTGATAGGATTGTGACTTTATTTTGTAGCTTGTTAAAGTAAACTTAATCATTTATCTTTTTTAAGCTGTCATTCAGTTATTTGTATATTATTAATTTGAATTGTTAAGTACAACTGTACATAGCCTTATAGATGTTATTGGTTTTACTTCTGTGGGACTTGTGTTGACTTATTTAATTGTATTGTCTGCAAGCATTTCCCTGGCATTCAAGACCACCTGCTTATTAATTCAGTCTGATTATTGGCAAATTTATGTTATACTGAAGGTTACCAAATGACTGTTGTGCTACTCAGCATTTTAAATCTGACTATGTTTGTTTGCTTATTTATTATTTATCATGTACTATTCTTTGAACTATGTCAGCAAATTTGATGAACTGCTTCTGTGTTACTGTGACAATTGGTGCCTTTATGAGTTTGCCATCTTTGGCTTTGTTATTAAGAGCTATTTCTTGGGGTTTATTCCCTTTAGGTAGTGGTTGTGCTGTGTCTGGCAGTTTGCTAGCAGTTCAAATCCTGACATCTGTGTAGTAGTCTGCATTCTGCAGTTTGAATTTTGTCTCCATTTGGGTAATGCACGTCTAAACAAGTCACGTTAACCAGAGAGTGTGCTGATCGGTCATTCCTGTAAAAGAGACTTGCACTTAGTGGGCTTACCTGGATAACAAATACGTAAATACAATTTATAAAGCCAGTGTTGTATGCTGGAGAGGCATTGCCTGTTAATTACACCATTCCCTTACTTGAGACTGGGGCATTTGCCAATGAAGTAATTTATTTTATTTTACATTTATTTATTTACAGCGATAGTCCAACTGGGATTAACCCCTTTTCAGTAGAGGCCCAGGTGGAAAAGCTCCATAAAATCTTACAATAAGATAAGACAGTGCTTAGTGAAAGACCAGCTCTGGTACAGTATTTATGTAAATTTAGAAAATAAGCTGCTATTAAAAAGGGAATAATTAGTAGAGCAGATGAAATATTGCACAGTACTTCTAAGAATCAATCAGAGGAGGTTAGAAAAGATTGGGAGGAGAAACTAGAAAAGGAATTTCCAAGGAAACAATGGGAAGGCATATGTATGACTCCTAAGTGTTCAGCAAGATCCAGAAGGATAAGGATATTTGCTTGGAAGTGTTTGCATATGGATTTTTAGTATACCCTGAGCAGACTTCACAAACAATTTTTCCGTAGGTAGATAACAAATGTTGGGAAGTGTGATTGGGAAGAAAGTGGTAACTGGGAACATGTTTTTTGAATAAGTGTACAGATTTTAAAAATTCCCTACGGAGTGCTTTGTTAGAAATATTGAGGGAGAAAATGGCTGTAACTAAGGAAATGATTCTTTTGAGCTGGAACACAGGATCTGGATTGCCTAAACGTAGTAAGAATTATTAAGTTTAATTTTGGTGGCTGCCAAAAAAAAAAAACAATTACCAGAAAATGGAAATCCGAGTCTAAACCAACTATATTTAAAGAACTGAGTTTTGTAAAAGAAATAACAGAAATGGAAGAAGGATCTCTAGAAAAGGGAAGCAGCAGATTACATCGGAATAAATGGAAATTGTGGGAACAATACATGCAGAATAATATTCAGGAGGAGAAATGAGGTTTAAGGGAAGGCAGGCATTGTGCCGTTTTTGTAATAATGGAGTGATGATAGTTATAAGGAAAGAAAACATGATGTATAATGTATGTAAATGAAAAAAAATGTTAATATGTTTTTTTTTCTGTTAATGTGTGATCTGAAATTGTCCTTTTCATGCATTCCTAACCTGTGGGTTTTGGATCTGACTTGACCACTTTCCAAGCCCATGATTCAATGCTCCAGCTCCTCCTCTCCATCCCATAATGCCTCCTTCTCCCACAATACCTCAGATCTCATTTGACGCTCATTGAGAAGCATTGAGATTTCATTGTTCCTGTTTGTTCTGCTGCAAGTTCTGTAAGTCGGCTTCTGACATTCTGTGATTACTCTTCCTTCCTCTCCTCCCACCTTCATTTCATATATATGCAAAAAGCTTCCTTTGTAGTTTAATAGTTCTGGTTAGTTCCTGTGGTTAGTTTAATAGAACTAGTTAGTTCCTGTGGTTTTCTTCTGAGTTTACCGGTTACTTTCTCGATCTCTTTCTATCCCTCCCTTTCAGTCTATTCTCTTTCCCCTTGTCTTCTATCTGGTTTATCATGGCTGAGAAGCCTGATAAACCTTTGGGGTTTAGAAAATGCACTTCCTGTTGGCACAAGATTCCCTTGTCTGATGCCCACAGGGAGTGGGTTTACTGTCTAGGCCCAGTGCACCTAGACAGCTCCCGCGAGATATGTGTGTGGGGGGGGTTTCAATCCACGTGCACTAGAGGACTGCTGCAATAAGCTGGTATTGAAGGGCTTGCTTCCTCCTTCCACTCCTTCAGCACCTTCCACTACAGGGGCTCAAACCCCCATTAGAAAATCCAAAGAGGCCAGGGAACACAGGAAGCGTTCCCTGAGCGATCCTCCTCAGAGCCACCCAGAAAGGCACCAAAACCTTCTCATCCGAGGTCATCGGATCTGGTAATTGTGGTTCCTACTCCCTCACTCCCCTTGCTTCTACTGTCTCCTCAGAGCAGGGTGTTTTGGCTTGGAGCCCTTCTCCCAAGGAGGCCTCACCCAAGCCAGTGTCCAGACCACCTTGTATGTCATCCTCCATTGGGGCTACCTGTAGCTTGTCTAAGCATGAAGTGGACAGACGGATGAGACAATTTCTCTAGGCACAGATTCAGATGGGGGTACTGCCAGCTCTGTCCCCTTCTAGATCTGTGAGCAGATGTTCGCCTTTTCTGTCCCATGGCTCCTTCTCCGATCAGACTTCTTGCTTTGGAGTTGTCAAGTCCTGTGGCCCTGAGAACCAAGATATCTGATCCGATAGTGGTCTCCACTTCGAGTCCAGTGGTTTCCCTGACGCACTCAGCTCTAACAGCTTCAGTGCCCAGTACATGACATAGAGTCTAAGGGGTTGACTTCGATTCCGAGGTTTTCGAAGCCGTCGCTTCCCCTCAGAGCCCCTGTATTTGATAGCTCAGCTCTGACTCACCCCTCAGAGTGCAGGGTGGCGAGGGTTCTAGAGAAGTCTACTCTGACTGCTTCAGTTCCAGAGGGATGACTCTCAGATCCTCGCAGTCCATCTAAGTTTGAGGTGGTGCAGAGGGTTCTTTCCCAGCCTAGGGGATACCCTGTTCTCCCCCTGTCAGATCCGATCCAAGCCCTCATGGAGTCTGTCATTGAGGTCTCTCTTTTTCCACTTGGACAGCTGGTGCTGCAAAGCCCCCATTCTCTTCCCACTGTGGAACCCCGTTTTTCATCCGATACCTCCTGGAGGATCCCACTGAGGAGGTCTCTCCAAAGAAAAGGTGTAAAAGGAGACACCTGGATTCCCCACAGAAATTCATCACTACAGACACTGAATTGTGGAAGGGGAAGGCCCCCAGATATCCACCTAATGATGTCTCATTTGTGCACATCCTAAAGATCCTCCACCAGAAGAGTGGATTGTCCTCCCAAATCCCTAACTCAGAGGAGTCAGTGCTCTTGGAGGCCTTTGGCACCAGCCAGTCTACATCCTGGGTGTCCCACCTGGTGGATCCTCTTATTGAGTTAGTTTCTACCAGGGCATGGTAGGATCTGGACACTGTAGAGCCCATATCCAAGTCAGCTGACAAGATGCTAAGTGCTCCCTTGGACAAATCCCACTAGACTAAAGGGATCCTGGTAGATGCCATGGTTGTTACTGCAGCCACCAAAAAAAGAGCTAATTCAGGAGAGCTTCGTCAAGAGGGTTTATGCTTCATCCACATTTGTTTTATGAGGGCTGAACTATATGTCCCATTTTGCCAGACTACAGAGGGACCTGATCAAAGAACTCCCTAGCTTGGTCCTTGAGTCCGTGTTTGAAGAGGAACACAAGACATTTTTGTCTAGAATGGCCACTCTCCAATCAATGTCGAATTCACCCATGAGGATGATTGCCCATGCTGCTGAAGGCACCACTAAGGACAGCAGTTCTGGCATTGACATCCATGCCTGGATGTAGCTGTGTGACTTTGTGGAACCTTTCACGGTGTCATTTGTCAACGCACCATTTGATGGTTTGTCTCTGTTTGGCTCCACACTTTGCAATGTACTTTCTCGCAGAGAAAAGGGTGGGAAGACCTTCTCTGCCATCATAATCCATTTTCCACTCCACAAAAATCCTTTTCCAGGAATCAGCTTGGAGGAAAAAACTGTGGTTTAGGAAATCTCAAGGTTCTTTTCAGGAATCTCAGGGAGACTTTCTCCCAGAGGTAGGGGAAAACAATTACAATGGTAAACTGCACCCTGGGGCAGAGGGGCTTTGCAGAATCAAGGGTCTCAGGATTCCTTCTTGGACATACCGTTTCATTGCTCCTGAAGAGTTGCCTAAATGCCCATCAATGGAGGCAGTCGGGGGGGGCACTTATCCTTGAACCCAGAAGTCTGGATAGCCTTCACAAACAATCAGTGATACTCCATTCCCTTCTTAAATCTTCCCAAGCCATAAACTTACTCCCAGATGTGCCACCCAGTCAGAGGGAGGCTGCAGCACTAGGAGTTGCAAAGCTGCTCCAAAAAAGAGTCAGCCAGGAGGTTCCACCCAACCAAGTTGGTTTCGGGCGTCTACTCAAGGTTCTTTTTAGTAGCAAAGAAAACAGGGGACCTAAGGCCAATTTTGGATCTAACATCCCTGAACAAATCAGCAAAAAAATCAAAATTCAGGATGGTCGTGATCCAGTCCATCCTACCTCTTCTGAAGATGGATGACTGGATGTGCTCAATGGACCTGAAGGATGTGTACTACCATATCAAAATGGAGAGGTGCTCCAGATGGTGTCTTCGTTTCAGGCTAGAAGACAGTCATTACCAATTCAGAGTGCTTCCATTTGGTCTCACCACAACCCCAAGGGTGTTCACCAAATGAATGGCAGTAGCTGCAACTCATCTCAGACTGCAGAGATTCCAGGTGTTTCTTATCTTGATGACTGGCTCTTAACCACTTCAAACAGGCATCTGCTCATTCAAGCCAGGGATTGCCTGTTACAACTAACTCCCATTCTGTGCATAACTGTAAACACAAACATTGCAGCTCAGTCCTCCTGTTCAGCTAATAGACTTTATTGGAACTTGTTTGGATACAACCAGAACTATGGCCTTTCTACCTCCAGACAGGGTGGTGATTGAGATTTCATGTCTCTTAAATCCTAGCAATCCCATCACCTCCAGTGAAACTAGTAATAAGAGCATTAGGTTCTATGGCTGCCACGGTAAAGCTATTGCTTACAGCATGCTTGCATGTGTGAATCCCATAGTGGTCATTATCAGTTCAGTGGTCATTACATCAGCATTTTCTGACTCAACGTATAAAACTGTCAAGGGTTTGCAAAGACCCTCTTCTCTGGTGGCTCCATTCTTCAGAAGTCTAACAAGGTCGCCCCATTATTCTTCCCTCTCCAAATGCCACACTAACCACGGACTCCTCCCAGTTGGGGTGGGGATGGGGGCATTTTCTGGGATGGATGGATGGTTCAAGGAACATGGTCATCTCAGGAGACCAAATTGCATATCTGTTCTGGAGATGAGAGCAGTTCTCCTAGTGTTGCAAGCACAACACAATTTTTTCCGGGGATCATTGCAATTTAAATGGACAATATGTTCATGGTATAGTACATCAACAAGCAAGGCAGAACCAGATCTTATCCACTGTGTCGAGAAGCAGTGAGAGTGTGAAATGGGTGACCTCTACCAACCGCTTTCTAGTCGCAATGCACATTCTGGGGGAGTCCAGCATTCTAGCGGACAGGCTGAGCAGAACAGTTCTGATGCCTCACGAGTGGTCTCTGAACCAGTCAGTGGCAAAAATGATCTTCCACGAGTGGGGTCAACCTTGGTGTGACCTCTTTGCCTCTCCCCTCAACAACAAAATGCAGCAAATTCTTTGCCTTGATCCCTCATCAGGGACAGCCACCGAGAGATGGTGTAGTCCATGCTTGGCCTCCCAGTCTACTCTATACATTTCTGCCATTACCCCTGATGCACAAATTCCTTCAGAAAGCTCATCAGTTGAAGAACAAAGTAATCCTCATTGCTCCTTTCTTCCCTTGCTAGGTTTGGTTCACATTCCTTTGGTCTCCTCTATTTTGTCCACCATGGACTCTGGAACCTCTTTCAAACCTGTTGTCCCACCCCTCGGGACAGACTCATCCAAATCTTCAAGATTTAAGATTAACCACATGGTTTTTCCAGTTCCAATGATGGCTAGATATTCCAGGCATTCATCCCTGCTCTGAGAGATTCTGATATTAGCTCACAAAGCATATACTAGGAAGGTATATAAGAACAAGTGGAAAAGATTCTCTATTTGGGCTCAGTAGAAGCTGATAGATCCTTTTATGGCTCCTGTTCCTGTGATTTTAGATTTCCTGGCCTTTCTCTTCCAGAACAGAGCCAGCTATTCCACGGTGAAGGTTCACTGACAGCTATTTCGCATTTCTGTATTGGAGAAAACTCTGCTACTCTAGCTTCTTCTAAACTATGTAAGTTTTTTTCTCAGGGGCACCTTTTTATTTCATCCTCCAATCAAGGATCCAACTCCTCCTCCTTGGGATCTTACCTTAGTTTTACAAGCCTTGGTTGTTCTTCCCTTTAACCTAGCGGCTAGAGTGGATCTGAAGTTTCTCTCCTGGAAAACAGTTTTTTTAGTTGCTATTACATCAGCGAAAAGAGTGTCCAAGCTCTAAGCTCTTTCTGCTAAACCTCCTAACTTGATCTTTCTTAACATAGAGTTTCCTTATGGAGCAGTCCATCCTTTTTACCTAAAGTACCCACAGAAAACAATATCAGTCAGTCCATTCATTTTCCATTTTTCTTCCCTAATTTCCAGAATAAGGGAGAATACACATAGCATCTTATGGATGTTCATAGGCAATTACATTTTTATCTGGATAGGACAAAATCCTTCATAAAATCTGACCAGCTGTTTATGTCTTTTTCTGATGTGAAGAAAGGCACAACAGTTACTAAACCTACTCTGGCCAGATGGTTATGACATCACATCTCCTTTGTTTATTCGTCAAAAGGTATGTCTTTGCGGGGGTGTGTCAAAAGGTATGTCTTTGCGGGGGGGTGTCAAAGCTCATTCAATGACATCTATGGTGACTTCTGAAGCCTTTTCCTCGAGAATGTCAATTGATGATATCTGTGCCACTGCCTTTTGGTTAAGGTCTCATACCTTTATTTATCATTACAAACTAGACATCATTTCTAGGAATAGAGCTGCTTTTGGTTCTATGGTGCTTCGCAGTATCCTTCCATAAGGGCCACCCTAGGTTCATTGTAGCTGGGGACTCTGTCCCATCTGTGTTGTACATTTTTATTCTTCCACGACTTCCCCACCCTCCTTCCCCCTGGCCTCTTTTCTATGTAGACCTGATGGAGTTGGTAGTTCCTGTGTTGAGCCCCTGAACCTTTTTCTTTTTCTTTACCTATATAGATACCTTTAGCTGTATAATTTTTAGCAAACTCAGTGTGAGTTATTCTGGGGGAAGGAGGCATTATGGGATGGAGAGGAGGAGCTTGAGTTTTGAATCTTGAACTTGGAAAGCGGCCAAGTCAGATCCAAGGTCAGATCTGAAACCCACAGGTCGAGGAAGAATGAAAATAAACAACACAGATGGAACGTTATGGTAAGAACATAACTTCTTTTTTGTCTGTCGTAAATGATAATTTAATAAAGGTGTTTAAAAAAGGGCAGAGCAAGTATATAGTACAACAAAAGTAGAAATAAAGTAGTACATTAAACAGAGTATGTACAAGAAGTGGAATACATAGTGTAGATTACAGAGGTCACAAATCATAATAATAATAATAATAATACATTGGTAAAGCTAAGTATTAAAATTAACAAGTAAACAGAGGTTGCTCAGACCAAAAATGCTGAACAGTTTGGATATAGTGTCCTTGGTATACAAGTGCAAGGAGTAAGCTACAGAGAAAAGGGTGCTATAAAGGGGTGTAGAAAAACAGTGAAAAGATCCACTTATAGCAGGAGATAGAGGATGTTGGTGAGGTGGAAATGAAGTGGAGAAGGGAGAAGGAGAGGAAGACCCTGCCTTACTAGAAGAGGAAGGGATAAGTTAGGAGAACGAGGGAGCAAGGAGGAAAGGAAGTAGTGTTGGAGCTGAGGAGGGAATGTAAGTGAGGGAGTGGTATGTAGAAGTAGTTCTAGGGGGGGTGGTAGCTGAGAGCAGAGTGAGAAAATGAGTTTAGGCAGGTGATAAGCATGAGAAGTGCCATGTCCCTAATTGATGTTGTTTCAGTTGGTCCTTGTGCTTGAGTTTATTGATTTCCTTGAGAGGAAGGAGGATGGAGTTCCAAATTCTAGCTACATCGGTAGAGTGGAGAGAGTCACCTGCATGGTTGTAAGATTTGATAGTTTGTGGTGAAACGGGTAACATTGTTGCATCACAGCAAAAGGTTCTTCAGTTCATTTCTCTGTTTGGGTACCTTTTATGTGAAGTCTGCATGTCCTCCCTGTGTTTTTGTGGATTTTCTCCATATACTGTACTTTGGTTTCCTCCCACATTCTGAAGACCTGTATTAGGTGTAGTGGAAACTCTAACTTGTCATAGGTATGAAGTGCGTGTACATGTAATACACAAGAAAGACTCTTTTTGCCTTGAAAACTCTGGGGGGAGTGGTGGCTGTTCGCGGGGGTCACTCTAGGGATCGCCTGTGACTTGAATGAGACCAATGGAGAAGGTTGCAGTTTGTTTGAGGAGTGGAGGTATCTAGTAGATGAATAATATTAATTTGACTTGAACAGTTTTCAGGATTATAAATAAGGTTGTGAGTTGCGAGAAGCTTTAGTAATATGGCTTATGTAGGCTTTTTGCAGCCCAGCCGAGTTTTTTTGTGTGCTACACAGTGGTGTGATTTGAAAGGCAGGTTAGCTGCAAATCTTGCAGCCTTGTTATAGCATTGTTCTAGTAGGTGTATCTGGGTGCTTTGTAGAGCAACGAGAGTAGGGGCTGCGTAGAAGACAGTGGCAAAGAGAAAACAAGAAGCGACATTTTTTCTGGTATTGTTGTATTGTATTCATTGTATAGTTAATATAATGTATTCATTTATCTGAGGGCCCTACCTTCATAGGAAAATGCAGTGGAACTCAGAAGAGTATTTACATTGTTTTATCCCTGACATCATGCCCTGTACGTACAGAAGCTGCAATATATGCTTTTACCAGAACCTGTCCTGATATTTTAACCCTGTGATTTCAGGCTCTTTAATACATTCTTTAAGTTTACCCTGACTCACTATACTGCTTTTTTGTTAGAATTCTCAGCTTGGTCAGTTTATTTACTTAAGCATTAAGCATATTTGTTTAACATCATTCAGCAGTTAGTCCATTTTCCAGTTGCTGGATTTTGGATTTTAGTCTTTAACCATAAACTTGCTTGTCTTGTAGATCTTCATTTTGACATTTAATTAGTTGTGAAAAGCCAGTATCAGTCTGCTGAAGCACCCTTTAGGGCTTAAGTGCCCCTATTAAGTTTGGCTGTTTTACTCAGTTTGCTCTTGTAAGCAGATACAGGCTTGGTATTTTACTAGGGCTTATTGTTGGTCCTTTGCTCATTTTATACTTGGATCCTGAACACTGTGAATCATTCACGAAATAAGAACATTTCCAAAGGACAAATGTAGCTAGAAAGAAGTGTTACTGGGAAGATGCCTCAAGCCCTGGAACTGGTACTGTGCCATTTTAATGTTCTGGTGTATGATTTCACAGAGTGATAAAGAAAAAAAACATATATATGTTAGACAAGCGCTCTGCAAAGATGAAAGAAATGCTGTGAAATTCAATTACTCAAATCAAGAACAATGAAATGTAAAATAATGCATCTGAGGAAAAGAAATAACAGGAACTGAGAACATAACACAAAGTACAAACAAGGGGACGGGGTGGTAATTTTGGATAGCCTTAAAAGTAGTGAGCAATGTGAGAGACAGTATGTGATCCGCAATAAATACTATGAGTTATAGGAAGCAGTGGTCCAAATCAAAAATGGAATGCTGTAAGCTGGCTGCATGGCACAAAGAGGAAAAGCCCTGACCATGACCCAGAAGGCCAAGAACTGAGGAGTGGCCCGGATACTGGAGGAGCCAGTTGGAGAGGGTAGAAAGAGTAAGCTAGGAGAACAGAGCAAGGAGTAAAGGAAGTTTCTTGTCCATTCAGGAAGGAGGGGGGATGCCCAGCCCACCTCACCCCACCCCAATACACTCCAGTGGTGGCTGCCATTGGAGGATGTGATACTTCACAAGGATTTTCAGGGGTATGCAAGAGCTTCCAAGTAGTGTCTTGTGCTGTAGCCAGGCTAATGCATGTGTGAAAGCAGGCATATGTAGCAAGTGGGCCAGGGAATGGAATCATCCCCACTTTGGTAGAACATGCTGCAAAGGAATCCATGGGAGTAACGGATAGAGGCCCTATGCTGAAAACTGATATTGCTTAGCTGATGGCTGCAAAAGAAGGAAAAAAATGATGGTCAGCAGGCATTAGGTGAAAAAGTACTAAGAGCAAAGTGAGATATTGTTAATTATAATGTACAGGTTGTTAGTGAGACACAGCTGCAGTCTTGTGGATTCAAGCTAGAATACTATTACAGAATGGTGGAAATTATGTGGAGCACAATTAAAAAGATGTTTAGTAAGCAACATAACCCATATTCTGAAGGAAAACAAACATTTCTTAAATACATATTGTGCATAAGAAGAGGGAGAACAGCAGAGCACGGTACAAACTCAAATATGTGAACAAAGCCAGTAAAGTGCAGATTTATTTATTTATTCTTTCAGAAAAAGGGAATTGCAAGCAGTATTAAGTTTGATGATGTGAAGGCGGATGAGATAATAAAGGCATTTATATGTACTCATTTAAATATTATGCAATTGTAATTTATTTGTATGTGTAACAAACCTAATTGTGAATCAGTAAGAGAATTCAAAAATATTGGGACTGTTGGAAGGTAAGGCTACTGGCTCATTTTTTTACATAAACATACCTTTGACCATAAGGTAGACAAACAGGTAGATGAGGCACTGCCAGATATCTGCACTGCTACACTCCTTTGTGGGCATAGTACACCTTACCTACAAAGTAGCTTACTTTTATACAATGCAGTAAATATTTTGCAAAGAAGTATTGCCATATTTTATACTGATTACATTTGTGTGTGAGTGAGAAATAACTCTAATAATATCTCACTTCAGTGCCCTAGTTTTCCTGTATCTTCATTGTGAAGTGATCTGTGTCTGTGGCTAAGTTACAGTGGTAGGAATAAGATTGTCATTCATGCACACTGTGGCATTGTTAATTGCAATTTTCTGATATATGTGGACTGTTAATGTTCTACATTCTGAGGTAGTTATCTGACATAAAAGTGTTTCCTTAAGTATCAAAATTTATAGCCGGCTTTGGTGGTATAGAGGGATAAAGCCTGAAATACAGCTCAGATGACCCCCAATTCATTTAGCTAGTAAGGTACTTGACGGAGCTAGTAGGGGTGGATGGGTATGCCCATTTGGGCAGGAATGGATGGGTGTACCCACACTGGCAGGGATGGGTAGAATTTAACAGGATGAATATGTCATCATGTTGCTCATCCTGAGGGCTGCCTTTTGGCTGATCTTGGCGCCACCTGGTGGCAGACTTTATTAGTAAGCGTACAATCACATGCACTTGGGGGGGCATTGTGTGTGTCACCATGGTGATGTGGGACTCTGGTCTCCCCCCCACTGAAGTAGTGGGGGGCAGGCCACAGAAAACACCTTCAATGTCAGGGTGCTAGTGGGGGGCACAAGCAGTGCTGATGGACTCTTATCCATGACCCTTCAGATGAATGGCTCTCGCCCTTCCATTGTACTGGGGTAATTCAGAAATACCGAGGAACGAAACAGCAGAATCCAACTGGAGGTGGCTTCATGGTTCGCAGACAAGAGGGATATAGGGTAAACCGGAAAAAAATGTGCACTGATGTCATTTGCAACAATAACACCATTGTTTGGATTAAGTATAAATGTTATACATGTATGTGTGTGTATTTGTGTCTATATATCTATAGCCATACATCTTTCTGTATCTATATGTATGTGTGTGTGTATATGTATATATATATATATATATATATATATATATATATACACACACACATATATATATATATATATATATATATATATATATATATATATATATATATATATATATATATATATATATATATATATATACATATATTTATGGAGAGAGAGATATATGTATTATATAAAAAGCATCTAAAACGGGCACAAACATGCAATACTGAAAAATAGCACTGTAAAAAGTGAGTGGAACATTACCACATCTCAAGCTTAAAATATGTTGCTTGCTGTACCAAACTGCTTGCGCATCACTATTTAATTGGTAGTATTGTATTATTATCTAAAAATACAGTCAACAGTGTCACAGATGAACAAATTTGTATGTGGTCACAGCAAGTATTAAGTGTTCTTCTCCAAAAAGTACATAAAGCAGACTAGTTTTTAGATAGGCTTCAAGTGTATCTTAGTTGCACTGAAGGTAAAAATTATATCTGTTTGCCTACCACTGTTGAGACCGATACTTGCACGTCACTTTTATTCACGAGGTTCTGTCGGTTAGTATGAGTGAAGACAGAAAACAGAAATCAAGTCCAGGATGCAGCATTTTAAAGTGACTGCCTGAAAGCATGGAACTGCACTTGCATTATTGTGGAGCAGGTTAAGGTAACCATATTATCATGCAGTGCGCGTGAGCAGAATATCTAGTCACAGTTTTATGAGAAGTGGCATACTTCCTCAGATTGAGTGTCTCATACACTATGCTGCCTGTGTAATTGAGGTAGAAGGCAGGTTTATAACATCCATTGGCTGATCTCAGCAGTAAATGGCAGTCTTTTGATGTTTCTGCCATTGGTGACTCACAGTAGGTTTCTGTGCAAATCTGTAATTACAAAGCATGAAATGAGGCCTAAAATACCTTGTTTTTGTGACAGGAAGACACTCAACTGTGGAAGCTTACTTTGAAAAGCATTTTGTCATCAGGTTGCCAGAATCTGTTGTATTAGTGCGGATTCTGGACCTAATGCTTTGAGGTGGGAGGTGGGTCTTTTTCTTTATCACCTGTCTACATTTGGGGTTTTGTAGTAAACTGTATGTTTCTCCATCAAAATTGTACATGTTGAAATGTTTCTCGATGTGCTAAAAACATTGATGGAGCCAAATAATTACTTATATAACAAGAAAGCAAAACACACACTCTGCATACGTTTGTTGCTGCTGTAGATGTATCAGACAATTTGGAGAACAAATTTCTGCTTGTTGTTTGCTGACCAGTAGATTCACAATAACTTCGGGAGATAACCGCTTAAAATGTTTTGACCATCCACTTGCACAAGCAGTCATACTAAGAAAATGCTGTTCTAGCTTCATGTCATAGAGGGATAAATATTTGACCCAACTCCCAACGACCCAGATTTGATTAGTACCCGGGCACTGTGGGAGCTGTCCAGGGAGGGTTGTAACTTAGCAACTAATGCTTGTTTGTCCATCCTGAGGAGGCTTGAGTGGGTAGGCTAGTATACCTGCTGTTGCAAGTCTGACACATCTAGGTTGACTGCAGGTATGAGTTCTGCTTTTTATGAGAGATGCAGGGACAATAGAGGAGCAAACTTGTTTTGAAGAGCGTAACCCTGGCTCAGTGTAGTGAGTCTTTAAAAGCAAGCATCAAAACATGGACTGAGCAGAGCAGGCATCTCACCATGTTTGGTAGCCAGCAGGAAGAGGGGTTGTGAGCAGAAGGTAAAGGTCTCACAGCGATCCCTGCCTCTCTCTGTCTGTGCTTAGATTCCTCAGGTGCCAGGAAGCAAAAGTAAAGAATGAGTTAGCGGGGGAGAGGTGTACTTGGGTACTTGTTGCTTGCAAGGAGAACAAGGGGCTAAAATGTCTTAAATTCACTCAAAGATAGTGACGTGAACAACATTCTGTTCCCACTCCATTCATCTCTGTTTTTTTCTCAACTCTGAAAACATTCCAGCTTATAGTCTACCTTACATTTATGGTTACCTAAAACACAGGTAACAGTAGAGCCATCTTTTGTTTGCCCTGTCTCACTAAGGGTATTCCTGCTTTACAGTGGGGCATAGCATTGTATCAGAGCAAGTTTAGAGAAATAGCATTTGTTGATAGCCGAATAACAAAAATGCTACCAAGTGAAACTAAAAGCAGATAGATAGCTTTTATGAAAGGAATGTGGAAAGAAGTTTTTTTGTGGTGTGGCAAGCTATTCTAATAGTGGTGTGCAGTCTTTAATATAGTTGTGTGTGGTTATGTTTTTTTTTGTGTGTGTGTACGTATTTATGTATGTATGTATGTGTTTCTGCTGCTGCATGTGTCTGTGGTGTGGGTGAGTGCATTTGAACTCTGAGGTTATTGCAGTGGGGATAATTCCCATCTCTCAAAGCACAGCATTCCAGTTGATTATATTTAGCACGGGATGTAGAGGGCATAGCCCACTACATCCCCCCCCCCCCCACAGCCACCATATATTGGATGTAGCTTGTGTGGGGCCAAGAAAATGTTTATTACCTGGTTTAGCACAATTATAGTAATTTTTCTAACATTGATTCTGAGTTCTTTTTACCTAGTTGCGCTTTTGTTTCATCAAGACAATATGGAGCCCTGTACAACCCACACTGTTTCTATTAATAACATAGCTATATTTCGCTAGGAATCAAATGCCATTGACTCTATCCTTACAACACTTCATATCATCTGGTGATTGAGCACAGTATATGTTACGAAACAGGAGCACTGTCTGATGTCAATGCCTACATATTTCTGTATGTTTTTATGGGATTCTGCTTGCTGTGTTGGCACAGAGGTATAAATATTTGACTGTGACTCAGGTTGACCCTTTTTTCAGTAGTGGTATGGATACTTGCTTATGGGAAAGATGGACTTTCCTGCTATCTGGAGAAAGGGAGAATAGGGCCATTCTGCAGTCCCTCAGAAGTGGAGGTGACCGCACTTGGGGGCTGTCCTGGAACATATGGTTGGCACATCAGTGTGAGAACACAGTAGCCTTCCTCAGGAGATGCATGTAAACATAGACGTACTTGAGGAGGTATAATGGCAACCACAGTGTAGGTGCACATCCCCTGCCCAGGAAAGACACTAGGGACTTAGAAAAATGCACATGTTGCTTGGATGCTAACGAGTGCACAAACAACCCCAGTAGTTGGCTGGATGATGGCCCCTCCTGTGCTAGGGGAAGCTTTATGTTCATCAGACATAGGGTCAAAAAGTACAGAAGAAATGGGGCTCACGTAATGAATAATCTGATGACATAACGTGTAACAAATGTGAGCTTAATGGATGAGTTTGATATTCATTTTCTTGGAGTAACTTCTTTTGGTCAGATCGATTTCTTTAACTACTTGTTGCAGTGAATACTAGGCCTAACCCAAATATTTGGGTATCTCATTATCCTTATTATCTGTATCGCAGGCAGCTTGTTTTGCCTAATTATTTTACGCTATTAAGAGGGGGTTGTGATTAAGGGGTGTGGGGTTCTATATAATAGTACCTATGCTTTGTTGTTGATTTTGTTTTTGTTTCATTTGTGATTCATTTACTTGCCTTTTATAATTTGCTTATATTTTTATCTGATTGTTGTTTGCTACTACATGTGTTTGTATTTTACTAAACCCTAGATTTAGTAATTAGAAATGTTTTTCGTAGTTTAATTCCCATTAATGCCTAATGCCCTAAGTGATCATTTTTCTGTATTTTCAGTTTTATGTAAAGCCTCATAAGTTCTTTCTGTAATTGTTGCAACAAGAAACATATCAGAATCTAAAACAGTTACATGCAGAATTTAATACATTTGGCTCAATGTTTCTTTACAGCAGGAAGACCCCACTAAAGATTTAGACATTTTTACTTCACAATTATGCTAAATCTTGGATAAAGTCTACCCTGTTAGTAGAAGTAGAGTTGAGGTAGAGGTTTCACTTGGATGACTGCAGAAATAAGCAAAGAACTCAGATTAAAGGATAAGGCCTGGCAGCACTGGAAAATGACCAGAAACCCATTTTGTCATGTTTTTTTCTTTTTCTTAAAAGTTGCAGACCAAAAGTAAAAGAAGTTAAAATCTAACTGTGCACATAGTAAGTGAGTAGTATTATCTTGGCTTAGTCAAGTATGCACAGATTTCCCCTCGTCCAGGGCCTTGGTGACTGTCTCAAAGAACTCCACCAGGTTTAACAGGCAAGATCTCCCTTTGACAAATCCAAACTGAGTAGAGTCAATTGTTTGGAGCTTACCTATATCTATGTTGATAAGTTCCATGATGATTTGCTCCATGGGGTTTCAGATAAGGCAAGTCAGACTAATAGGAGTGTAGTTCTCTGGGGTCAGCGGAAGCGCCACCTTTTTGCAAGAGAATAATGGTGGCCATTTTCCATTCAGCTGGGATGAAGCCGGTGCTTAAACTATGATTGAAAAGAGTACCCAATGGTGTTGCTAATTCTTGTTGGAGCCCATGTAGGATACAGCCTTGGATGTTATCAGATGTCATACATGCGTTTGTGGCATTAGAGAGGGCGTTTATGACCTGCTCTTTAGAGATACAAGGTAGGGGACAGGTGGTAGAGATGTTATGGGGTACGTATGGCAGGGACAGGGGAGCAAAGTTTTCACAGAGCCTGTCGGCCAACAGGTTAGCTATGTCCACAGGCTCAGTATATGTTAACTACTAGCTTGGCACAAATCTGGGCCTTTCCTTTTAGGTTGTGGATGTAACTAAAGAACACCTTATGGTTGTCCTTAGTTGAGGAAGCTAATTTGGATTCATAGTTTGCTTGGGAGGACTTCACAAGAAGCCTTATTTGCTTGTTTAAGCTGAGGAGGCATAGTTTCTAGTTTAGGGCTAGCTCCCTCTTACTCGTAGACAGCAGTTATCTTATTGTAAAGCCTGTTAATGGCAGTTGTTCACCAGGCAGATTTGCTCTTCCTTGAGGAGATTGTTATGGTCCTATCAAGTATGGCTGAGTCAACACAGTTATACAGGTGTTTGTCTAAAGCATTGGTGTAGAACTTGGCATAGTTGCCCATTCCATCTGAGGGGGGAGGTGCAGTAAAGCTATTTATGCCATCCCTTGAGAGGTAATAAGCTGTGTGGGAGAAGTTTTTTTAGTTTAGTTTCTGCTTGGGGGGGGGGGGGTCAGGTGTGATAGTTACTTTGAACGACACTGATTTGTGGTAAGATCTCACCAGGGAAGACCTCACAGTGGGGAAGCTACAGTGGTCC
The DNA here is from genome assembly GCF_019279795.1 of Protopterus annectens. NCBI lineage: Eukaryota > Metazoa > Chordata > Ceratodontiformes > Protopteridae > Protopterus > Protopterus annectens. Next base: position 297,519,368 of record NC_056725.1, on the reverse strand, counting down.
CCCATATTGGTAAGCACCAGATCCAGGATATTGGCACCCCTTGTGGGGGTGTCAACCAGCTGGTCCAGGGCGTTGGAGTTAACAAAGTCGAGGAACCTTTGGGCAAGTGAGTTTGAGCAATAGTAACTTTCCCAGTCAATGGATGGGTAGTTAAAGTTGCCCAAAACCATGGTGTTCAGATGTATCTTGATAGACTCAAGCAGATCCAAATAGGCAGAATGGGTGCCCTGATTCATGGAGGGGGTCCTGTAGCTGGCAATGATTTGAATAGGTGGTCTACCAACAGTTAATTGCATCTGAAGTATCTCTAGGGAATCATACTATTTAACCAAACTGGAGATATATTTATCTTTAATGAATATTGATACACTGCCTCCTTTAGTATTCATGCCTTCAGTTTGTGGTCTGAACGTGTGGAAGGAGGTGTAACTTGGTTACTTCTTGTTGCTTGCCTGAAGAAGCTATTTTAGTGAAAGGGTAACTTGCGGTATTTTAACTAAAGTTTTTTTAAAGCTCTTTGATACTGGTACTCATGGCACCGGATTATTCTGTTTTTCCGTAGTTACTTTTGTCATCGTTTTATCCGGTTTGTAATTAGAGGCGTAAGTTTTATTTCTTGATGTGTCTGAAATTGTCTTTGAATATGTCCAAATAAGGTCACAAAGTGAACATAGCCTTCTGCAGTATAAAGTTGAAGATCCACAGAGGATAAACAGAAACAAGAAATGTCTCATGTAGTACTGAAAGTGATTTTTTCTGAGATGTCATTCAGAGCTGATATATTGCTGTGTGGGTTACTATTCTTTGGAAGGAGTTCTAGAAAACCACACGTTACAATAACTTATCCACAAACTACTGGCCCAGCAACAGTGCTTCATTCCTAGACACGTTAATGCTTAATCACAGCTGCTGCCCTGGGACCTTGTTGTCCCATAGAAAGACACCAATTTTAGTGCAATTGATTTCCGACTGTAGGTGCAGGAAATTTGCCCTTGTAATTGCTTGAATAGTTCTTATGCTTTGTTCATAGGTTCATACTAGGCTATCTGCCCTAGGGCATTTATAAGCCTAGCCAGAATGTGTTTGGCTTTCGGCACCCATTTTAAATTAATTTTGCTATGCCCTTTTTCGAGGTTAGTATACTGTGCCTCTGTCTGTCAGTGACACAGAAGTGATACCCGGGTTAAACCTACGATCTGCCATCCACTCATCAAGATTCCTCTTGAAGAGAGTCAATGAGGGACTCTGCCTAACCTGGACTGGGATTTTATTCCAGAGTGAAGGGAGCCTCTGGGTTATGAATCTGTCCCTCCAGCATGTCCTGTTTATTTCAGTGCTGAGGTTCAAGTCTCTCAAGCGTGTAGCTCGATTGGATTTGGATTTTCTGAGGTGCAGCATATCCATTAATTCCGGGTTGGACATGACTTTATACGTCAGGCACAGATCGCCCCTGAACAGGCGGTATGCCACTGAGTAGAGCTGGAGTTTCTTTAACCGGGCAGCATATGGCATCTGTTTGAGCCCTTTGATCCTCTTGGTGAGGTACTTTTGGGGTCTTTCCAGTTGCTGCAGGTGTCTGGTAAGGTACATCCCAAAAGGGGCATTGTACTCAATTATGGGCCTGATGAGGGATGAGTAAAGAGGCACGATGACCTCCCTTGATCTAGATGTGAATCCCTTCATGATTAGGTGGGCTATATAAAATGTTTTTTTAACCACTTTGGCCACGTGGTTGTCAAATGAGAGACTGCTATCAACTTGGGTCCCCAGGTCCCTAATTACTTCTTCTGTACTTAATGGATTACCACCTATGTGGTAATTTGTGGGGACTTTGTTTTTCCCAAAGGGGATGACTATACACTTTTTGGCATTTAGCTTGAGGCCATGGCTCTGGCACCAGTTGTCTGTTTCTATGAGGCCCTTTTGGAGGATGCTTGTGTCGGCTGGAGAGTCGATTATGGCGCCCAGTTTGCAGTCATCTGCGAACTTGGTCAGCCACAGTCCTTCCGTGTTGGCCTGTACCTCCGAGAAATATATACCGAACAAGAGAGGTCCCAGGACTGAGCCTTGTGGGATGCCACTTGTAACTGGTTTGGAGTCTGACATGACTCCAGCAATTCTAACCATGTGGGTTCTGTCCTTGAGCCAGTTTGCAACCCATCTAGTGACATAGGGGTTTATATTTAAGCTGGTGAGCTTATCTATAATGCCCGAGTGGGGTATTGTATCGAAGGCTTTTGTGAGGTCCAGGTAGGCTGTGTGGACCACCTTCACCTCATCAATGGCCTTGGTGACTGTTTCAAAGAAATCAACCAGGTTTAAGAGGCAGGATCTCCCTTAACAAAGCCGAACTGGGTAGGATCCAGTGTCTGTAGGTCCCCAATATCTTTATTTATGAGGTCCATGATGATCCTTTCCATAGCTTTGTAGACCAAGCTAGTCAGGCTTATGGGGCGATAGTTTCCAGGATCCGTTGAGGCACCACCTTTGTGGAGAGGGACCACTGTTGCTGTACGCCACTCTTTGGGTACATATCCTGTAGTAAGGCTGAGATTGAACAGTAGTTTTATGTTTGGGTTTAGCTCTTCTTGGAGTTCATGTAGGACGCAGCCCGGGACACCGTCTGGTCCCATTGATGCTGTGTTTTTTGCTTTGGAGAGGGCGGCTCTTACCTTAGCATCTGAGATGTCAGGGGGGCAGCACTCTGCTGGGATAGATATTTGCCCTTTTGGTGGGGAGGGGGGGAGAATGTAGCAGAGAGAATGTAGAAGGGAGCAGTAAGAGTGGAAATCTTTATGAGGTATTTGTTTCCCACAAGTTAAACAATTATTCACTTTTTCTGACATCGGCTGAGGCAAGAAAGAGTCCCCAACGGGGTACTTAGCTTTTTAGAAGTCTTCGAAGTAGTATTCGGTAGTAGTAATCTCTGGTTCTGACCGACCGGCACTTGCGAACAGCTTCTGCTTCGGGCGCCACGCTGCAAGAAAGACTGAGGAAAATGGCGCGGCTGATGCCTTTATACAGGCAAGAACTGCAGCTATGACGCCGGGTGAAGTGCGACACTGTGGTTTCAGCCGAGGCCAGACCCAGACTTTGGAATCCGTGAGATCAAGGGCTGCCTGACGACAGGACAACCCATTTGTAAGGACTGCAGATGCATTCCTATCGGACATCTACATTTATGGTAGGTACAAAACTGTACTTTCCATAGCATTTGAGTTTATAAATTCTAGGAACCTTTGGGCTAGGGTGTTGGAGCTAGAGTAATGCTCCCAGTCTATGTTTGGGTAGTTGAAGTCGCCCAATATAATGGTGTTTGGCGAGACCTTCATATTTTCCAGTGTTCTCAGGAAAGCTGAGTGGGGTTCCTGGGTTTGGGAGGGTGGTCTGTAGCAGGATATAAACTGGAAGGCAGTTTTACCCACTGTTAGTTGCACATGGATAGACTCTGATGCTTTGTGCTGTGCCACCAACCTGGAGGTGTGGGTATCTTTGACGAATATTGATACTCCCCCTCCTTTTGTGGTTCGGTCCAAGTTTTGGGGCCGAAAAGCATGGTATGAGGTATAACCTGGTAGTGCTGGGGTGCTCTCGGGAGCCTTGAACCAGGTTTCTGTTACTGCACAGATATCGATGTTCTCCATGCTAAGGAGAGTTTCGAGTGCGTGCATCTTGAGGTTTAGACTTCTGACGTTGAGTAGCATTACTCTTAGTTTCTTATCCCTTGTGATACCTATGGAGGTGGGTTTGTCTTTTGAGCCTTGCCTAAAAAGGCACAATGGGGGTAGCAAGAACCTTTGCCAATATCCGAAAGTCCAGGGGTGACAGGTGCAAGCCGTCCCTAGCGAAGCATCGTGGCTTGTTGAGCATGTCATCCCAGGCTGACAGGCATTGGATCCCCATTGAATGACACCAATACTTAAGCCAGTTGTTGAAATTGATCATCTTGTCTTCATATTGTGGCATCATTCTTGGTGAGGGTAAGATGCTACTCAAGATCAGGGTCATACCGGCCTGGGCCACATGCTCAGAGAGCTCCTCTATGTCTCTTTTCATGTAGTCCAGGGAGGTACGTCTCAGGTCATTCACACCAGCATGGACAATGACTGAGTCATATTTGTACTTGCCTTGGAGTGACCTGAGTGCTTGTGTTATGTGGCGGATCCTAGCGCCCGACAGGCAGCTCACCGTGACCTTCGCCTTGTTCAGCCTGGTGAGCGGGACGTCAGTGTGCCTGGCGATAGAGTCACCTATTACAAGTGTATCAGGTGTGTTGTTTAGCCTTAAGGGCTGTGACTGTCCGGCACACTGGCTTTGTGAGCTATGTGTTGCACGTGTTTTGTTTTGGGGTAGCGGTTGCTTGGGTGTTTGCTTTGGAGGTCTCTGCTGCTTAGGCAGATTTTTTTTAGAGCCTCCGAGTATGTTTTTGTGTGTTTATGTGTTTGGTTTGCTGTCGTGGTAGGTCTATGTGAGACTGGAATTGTAGTGAGTTTGGTTTCCTTCTCCTCCTGACTGGTTACGCCAGTACTGAGTTGAGAGAGCTTAGCCTCCAGTTTGGCTATATGGATGCATCTCTCACATGTGTTGGAATTTGTTGGGAGGAGGAGAGGGTTGTCTGTGTACATGAGGCAGTTGTAACATTGCCTCAAGATTCCCAGATTCACCAGCTGGACCGGAGAGGAGATTGACAACTGACCTTTGGACATGCTAGAATAGTACTGGGAATTCCTTTATAATTGAAAAAAAGGGCCAATGGGGAACAAGGTACTCAAGGGGAGTTTGTGAGGGTGTAGTGCTTTTAATTTTTTAGTGCTGACTTATATAATTGCTTTAGTGAGCAAGTGCCAGGTAACTTAAATGCAATGTGTTACAGGTAACTTAAATGCAAAAACGACAAACAGTAACTTTCTTTTAAGTACAGTAAGCAATGCAGACAAACAGTAACTTTCTTTTAAGTACAGTAAGCAATGCAGATATCACTAGGGATCCACAGAAGCGCTGAAAAGCCGCGTTTTAGGTGGTATTAGCGTTTCAGGGAAATAACAAGCAAACAAACAACAAGCATACAAACAAAGCTAGATTCAGCAGGCCTGGATCTAGTCTATGCTACAGCAAACAAGGTGTACCAATTTCAGTAAGAAACAGTTGAAATATGCAGGCACTATAAGCCTTTAACCAGAAATTCCCAGCTCAGAAGGGCAGAGTCCAGCCTCTCCTCCCACAAGAGTGCAGACCACGAACCTTCTTAATGTAAAATAACTGGCCTGAAGCCCAAGTGCTTAAACCAGAAATAATACACTTTTAGAATAACAGACACTGAGCCCTCAAGTCAACAGTTCCCAACTTAGAAGGATGTAAGCTACCTGTCCTGCCACCACAGTGCAGGCCACAAACCTTCCTAATGTAAAACAACTGGTCTGAAGCCCAAGTGCTTAATCCAAAAGACTTAGAATGATAGCTACACTTTAATCAAGTTACTACCAAGCAGTAGTAAATACAATTGAATACTTTAAAGAATGCCTGGATTAGTGCTCAAGTTATACAAACAAAGCTAGATTCAGCAGGCCTGGATCTAGTCTATGCTACAGCAAACAAGGTGCACCAATTTCAGTAAGAAGCAGTTCAAATATGCAGGCACTACAAGCCTTCAACCAGAAATTCCCAGCTCAGAAGGGCAGAGTCCAGCCTCTCCTCCCACAAGAGTGCAGACCACGAACCCTTCCAATGTAAAACAACTGGCCTGAAGCCCAAGTGCCCAAACCAGAACCAATACACTTCCAGAACAACAGACACTGAGCCCCCAATCAGCAACTCCCAACCCAGAAGGATGCAAGCCACCCATCCTGCCACCACAGTGCAGACCACAAACCTTCCCAATGCAAAACAATTGGTCTGAAGCCCAAGTGCTTAAACCAAAAGGCTCAGAATGAGTTACACCAAGCAGTAATAAACACAACTGAGTACTCTTAAGATGACGCAAAAGCAAAATAAAGTAGGAAGAAGCACAAATACAGTAAAAGCAGAAAATTTTTTTTTTTTTTTCAGAAAAGTAGCAAAAACAGTAGTAAAAACAATTCACATGCAGTGCAAGCTGGCACACTGTATTCACACTGGCTAACCGGTATAATGTTGAAGATTAAAACACCAAGATGCTTTCTGCTTTTTACATGTCATAATGCGCTACGTGAAAAATGTAACTGCAGGAGAAACTGCAAACTTTGCTGTCGGATGACTGGATCACTTGTACAGCTTTTCTGCATTCAAGTGTGTCTTTTAAAAACAATGTCAGTTTTCTCTAACTTACAGTTGAGTAGTAAGGAGTCTGCCCCTTCTGTACTTGTCCCAAAGCTTCCTGTTGACGTTGCAAAATTTGTAACAGGATCGTAGGCTGCCAACAAAGTTGCCAGACATGGCATATTGTGGACTCCCTTCTGCTTTACTTTCTTTACTCAGCAATCTTCGGCCTATGAAGTGTTTTCATGTTAAACAAAAAACTTGCTAACATAAAAAAGATAACAAAATGTTATTAATTCTCTGTATTTAGTTGTTTTTACGTGAATTAACATCCCACTGTACCCCTTCCTTCACAATTTTCTTTACTCCTTACTTTATATTTGTGGAACCCATCCTTCTGTCCTGGAATCACCACTACTCTGCATGTTCGATGTCTTTTCTATCATGTGGGTTCATATCCCTTCTCATCTTCAAGGCCCTTGCCTGTCTGCACCTCTGAGTGCTAATACATTTCTCCACTGCATTCTGTTATGTCAAGACCACCTTTAGAATTAAGTGACTCCATAGACAGTTATTGAAATTGGGAGTCCAGCAAAGTTAAAGACAATTACAGGATGTCGGTTGTAGCAAGAAAGAGGGACATCTTCAGTGGTAGTCACAATAAGGAGTGCGCAGCAGAATTTACGAAGTCATTGGAACCAAAATAGAACTAATAGAGTCAGGAGGCTGCTTATGAATCAGGGGTACCAACACTAGTAACAGACTCAAAGGTTGCTTATAATAGTGGCCTTTTAACAGGAAGAATAGAGTTGTTTGCCTCCTAAGGGTTAACTGACTAAGAGACCAGGTACCAGGCTTAAACAGAAGTCATCTGTGATTGGCCCTCTAAATGTGAGATTTGTTTCGTTTTTGTTTAAAGATCAAGATTTTGGTATCTTAGTGAATTATTTTTTCTCCTCCGTAAAGTTGGTAAGTAGCAGGTGATGTGGGGTGGGGTAGTCCTCAGTGTTGGGGAAATGCATAAGACTTCTTCTTCTTCTTTCGGTTTGCATAAGACTGAGTTTCGATATTTGCTGTTTCAGTGTCTTTTCGACATTAGGCAGTCTCGTTTCCAACTATTGATTATTAATGTATCAAACTTTAATCCCAGAGGCCTAGGGGCCATCAGCAGATGACTAAACATCAGTCCTTCAGCTGAACAACAGATTATGAGATCTATGGCAGGATTAAATGAGTAACACAGAACACTAGCAGAATAAACCCACGTAAGGGGCCCTTGATAAAATTAAGGAAGCTAGGGAGCTCCGCTTCTTGACTGTAACCCAAATGATTGTGTGTGTGTGTGTGCGTGTACTCACAGTTTTATTTTTCTGTAGAACAAGATTTGTATTTGAATTTTTTAGAGAAATGGGTAAGGTTAGAACATGGGGGTGGTTTTTCCCATCTCCAAATTGCTAATTGCATAAATTACTGCACAGCCTTTTGTTGCTTTTATTGACTTAACAAGTAACATACAAAAAATCGCCTGCTGTGGTTTGGGACCACTTTCGTGTATGTCTCCAACAACTACTGCACTTCTAAGGTCTGTAACCAGTTTTGCATTCTGTCTTCCTGTTTTCATTTTTCTTAATCCTGGAATTTATAAGAGCTGTTACTGCTTATCTGGTGCTTTGGCAATTGTAAATTAGCTGTCTCCCACTTCCCGTATTGCACACACCTGCACACTGCTTCCTTTTGTAACTCTTTTGTTGTTAAGAAATCTTTGTAATGGACTCTTAAGCTTTTAATCTTTAAGAACTAATCAATCATTCCATGTGCAGTAAACATCCCCAGCATAGACAGAAGTGGGATTTGAGGCTAGTGTCAGAGAAGTGGTTGATGCAGCAAGTGTGTTTGTACATGGTGAACTTGTGCACTTCATACAATCAGAAACATTTTGTTTTTCATATTTGTTTTAAAAAATAATGTTGTTCCTTCATGTAACCAGTTAATTTAACATCTTGCATTCATGTTTCAGGATTGTCTCCAAAAATTCAGTGCAGTACTTTAAATGATTAATAAAAAATGGAAAGGTATGACTGACCCACTGCAGACTTGAATTAGTCCAAACCTGACCACACAATCAAATCAAGTGCGTATAGTACAGAGTGTATTCAGTCAGCACAGCCGAAACAGGGTTATGGTTAAAGCATGTTGGTGCGAATTTAGAGAAGCATTTTGATAAGGTATTTGATAAACACTTCAGTTTGTTAGCAGATCATGGAATCCATTATGACGTTTGTTTGTCCAGAATAAATAGCTGAATTTTCTGGTATCACTTTTCCTTGTTGTAGATGGGTTTTTTGGAAATTCTCTCTCTTCTTGCAACATTAAGAAAGTGATTTATTGCCTCAGCTGTTCCGTTCCCCTTCTCAATACTTACAGCATTTTCATCTGTTCTTAAGAAGACTGAAGCTGTTCTGCATTCATAAAATCATGTTATATACCTGGTCAGCTGCATTGCCATATAGAGGGACCTTTGTAAAAGTAGATAATAGCTTTAGTAATATTTAGCTTAAAGTTCATACAGAAGGCGGAGAAACTATTTTTGGCAGACTTGAAAGTTAAGAACTTAATTTAGTTCAGGTTGTTCCTCTTTGCACACTGGCACTGCTGATGTAGGGATATCCAGCTTACAGTTTCCCAACAAACGTCTGGATGCCTGTCTGGAAACCTGCCCATGACTGTTCATTAAAAAATGTAAATAAATTGTCTTTTTGTGTTAGGTTCTGTGATAGAGAGACAAATGTAGTCAGAGGATATGTCTTGTATTAAAAAAATCCCGTTCCTCATTCCTAGAGACATGAGCTAGAAGTTAGGTGTTGACCCAAGTTCAGAGTTTTATTTACCATAGGGAATGCAAGCTTGTGCCAGCATATCCTAACTCCTTAGGCTTCACCTTGGAGCATGCAGTTTTTGTTTTCTTTGTAGTGTCACAGACAGTTTTATAGAGAGACGTACATTGTCATAGAGTATGTCGAATACTTGCAAAAGTTAGAAGGGTGAAAAAAGTGATGCACGAGTAACATAGCCTTAAGTTCCAGCATTTCTTCCAGTAGCTTGTGCAAGCCTCTTCTATACAGCATACTCAACAAAGAGTATTTGTTTACTTAAAGGGAAAGTTTTACACAGTAGAGGTTAGGATATTCAAACTGATCTCGTCCCATTATCTGTCGCTACAGATGCAAACACATTTAGTATATGCTCACATACAGACATAAGTACATGTGTGCACGTGTGTGTGTGAGGGGAGAGAGTGTGATATATGTTGTATACAGTGGTTAAACCTAAAAAAAGGACTTTTTGTTACTTTAAATGACATGCAGATAAACACAGTATAATGTGATATTCACACTGTATGTTTATAGCACTTTTGTTGTATTACAAGTTTATTATACTTGCTGTTGGCGCAGAGTGTATGGTTGATGTGGCCTCTGTAGCAGTTTGTAAACATCATGGTACACAGAAGTAGAACAGGATCACAGTTATTTGAATGCTAGAATGTAAACATGAGCAGTAAGACTCATGAAGGTTTCTGCCACACATTTTCATACCAGCGGTCATCTGCACTTTATTTTAAATAGCTTCAGATTCCTTATAGTAATGTCGGAGGAATTGTTGAGAGTAATTTCTGAACTAACTTGCATGATTAGAGTGTTTATTTGTGCGTTTACATGTGTTGTGCACAATGACATATAAAATACTTGATCAAATCCACCTAAATGAAATATATACCTTGATAACTACACTTGTTAGTATCCTAAGCATTTCTACCGCAGAGTGCTGAAGTGGTGAAAATAATTGAAAATAAATTCAAATATTATTAAAGAACTCTGCTTCTCAATGAATTTTTTTTTCATTTCTTGATACTCTGTTGTTGGTGGAATACTGCTTAATGGAGACCTGCAAAGAGTGCTAAAACTGCAGGTGGACGGCATTATGGTTTCATTAGTTGTCAGGAAGTTTCTTCACTTATATATGTATAAGTAACCGACAGTACCACATTCTCACTTCTTTAAGAAGCTCTAAAGCACTTCTAATGACAGTAGTTTTTTTATGAATACTGGAATAATGTATGCACCATTTCCCAATAAAGAATATCTGATTTATAGAACTCACACATAGCATCAAATGTGTTTGACTTCTGTGATGTGAAGATGGTGTTTTTTTATCAGCCCCCCCCCATTCCCACCATCACAAAAGCAATTTAGCCTCACGTCGTGGTGGTGAACTTCCCCTCATAACGTATTTATGATTATTTTCATTTTTATTTCCATTTGTATGTTTTTAACTAAGAATATTGGTTACAAACAAGTGTATGCATGCATGTAGGGGTATCCCGGGACTTTTATTCTTAATATTTTATTTGCTAAAATAGCACCCAGTGTGCAGATAAAGACAGTAAAAGTTTCATGTCTTTTTAACATATATTTTTTCCCTTCTGCTACATTTTTCTGGTTTAAAACAGTGCCCTGTCCTTCTGTGGGTCTACCAGTCTCTCTACAGGAGACTGTCTCCATTATAAGACTGGGTCCTGTGAGGAATCTTAGGGCAACTGGGGGGGGGGTCAAGCCATTGACTGCTTCTGTTGGGGGAGTTTTTCATTTATGTTCTACCCCTTGGTTTTCCCTCCTCCCCTGTGTTCGCCTGAGATACTCCTCTCTATGGACCATGCCTCCTCACAGGGAATGCCTAGACAAACCCCACCTTCAGATGGCCCCGCCCATCTCTCTCCTTGCCAGCTCATCAGTTGCCTTTGCCACTAATTGAACCTGGGGTCACCTGTGCTGTAGTAAGGGCTTTATCTTCAATGCTACACAGTGCTGGCTAAGTCTATAGAACATAGTTTGGAGTTTATTTTAACTCTGAGTTATGCACACTAACAAACTATTATTTATATACTTTGGAGATTTATATGCCTGCCCTATAGTGCTAGCAGCTGGATTTGTTACCCTTATGCCTCTGGGCATGAGTCTGCACTCTTCAGTAGAGTGCTTTTCCTTGTTAAGCATTACTTTAAGCAGTAAATGAATAATGCTTTTATAATCTAGAAAGTAGTACAGTAACCTTTAAAGTCAGAGCAATGAAGCCTTTTGTTTTACCAACTGTTATTTTATACATAGCATTCCCAAGTATTATTGTAAACAATAATAAGCTGCCATGTAATGATAGTAAAATAAGTCTCAGAATGCTAACTATATATATATATATATATATATATATATATATATACACACACATTTTGTATTTTGTATAATTTACAATGGGATAATGGGAGGGCGTGTATGCAAAGGTCTCCCCAAGTGTGGAACAAAGTCCAGAAGGTTTAGGAATTTTGCTTGGAAGTGTGTGTATATGTATTTTTATACCCCAAGCAGAGTTCAAAGAATTTTTCCTCAGGTAGGTAGCAATGTTGGTGCTTTGATGGGGAAGAAAGAGGTAACTGGGAACATGCTCTTTGGGATGGTAATGACTTGGCAGATTTTAAATATTCCCTACAAAATACTTTGTCGGAAATATTGGGAGAGCATATAGCTGTAACTGAGGAAATGATTCTTTTGAACTGGGATACATTGTCTGAATTGCCCAGACATAATAATTAATGCCTTACTAAGTTTAATTCTGTTGGCTGCCAAAAAAATCAATCATTAGAAAATGGAACTAAAAATCGAAACAAACTGTATTGTAAAACAGATAAAAGAACTGCAAGATGGATCTGTAGAAAAGGTAGTGAACAAATAACATAGACATAAATGAAATTTGTGAGAACAAGACATGCAAAATAAAATTCAGGGTATGTGAAGTTTAGGGGAAGGCAGGAATTGAGCAATTTATGACCATTGAACTAAATGAAATTTGTTTTAAAGAAAGAAAATATGGGCGTAATGTTTAATGTATGCAAATAAAAAAATATTCAGGTGTTTTTTTCTATGAATGCATTGCGTGTGATTATGTGTAAAGTGATAATTTAATAAAAGTGTTTAAGGAAATAAGAAAAGATAAAGGAAAAGGTTGTCACAAATCACTTTCAGATAGATCTTATTTAGGAACTGAAATTCATTTTGAACATCAGGTAGAAATCAAGTGCTTATAAAACAAACTGGAGGAAAAAAAACTAATAGTTTTTACATTTGTAACTGCTGTTCATAGCCTATGACTGGAACCAGGAGCTATTTCTGCAGTCATATCACATTTTTCTTGTCCCTGTTTTTTTACAAATGTGTTTGTTTCAGCTACATTCTGTACTTTGACTTATTCCCCTTGTCAGGTGTCAGTCACTTTATTTGTGGCACATTTCTGTTTTATAGCAGCTTGGCCTTTGCTATCTATTATCAGTAGAGGCTGAGGCAAGCATAGTGATGGTTTTAGGTTTTCATCAAACAGAAGATGCTGTAACAGCTACGCTTCCATTCATGGGTTTTCATGTTCTAGACTGGGTAATGCAAGTACAGTTTCAGTCATTGTTTCATAGATGAACAGATTTGATTGACAAGTTTATGATCCACTTTTCATCCAGAAGCTTCGTTGCCGTAACTCCAGGTAGGTATTGTCAGCATCATTGTGTGTGTGAGTAGCATGATTATTATAGATGGAAGTTAATGACTGGCTTCTTTTCATTGTAAGGGAAATCTTATTCTATTATTTGGGAAGGAGCTACATGATGTGTTCTTATGTTTTTATAGCGGTAGTTATGTTAGTGTTAGCTTTATTTATCTGCTAGTTCTTTCTCCCAGAAGTGTGTTCCAGGTGTAGACTTTCTTGTATCTGAGGCAGTAAACCGCCTGGAGGAATCAGAATATAGTGGAATTTCCTAATGATTTTAAAATAGTTTATTTTTCAACTTTGTGAGTTATAGTATGGAATCAATTTATCTTTTTAACTTACAAGTAGTATGTCTGAAAACTACAGAATGCAGAGTGTCGCATTAAATAATGGGTCAGACTGGCAGACTGCGGTACAGTAATCCCCTGTTAGTAACTAGACATGGTTTTAGAATGATGTGGGGTAAAGAATATGCTTCCTTGACTTTGGTAGCTACACACTGGTCAGTGTTTAAATTATTCTTATTGTTTAGATCTTTTGTGATAATTTCATTTTGTATTATCTGATAATTATTTTAAGTGACATTAATGTTACTTTTACTGACATTAAAGGTGAATTCATTGCTACTGCATCAGATGTGCGTATTGGAGACCGTATAAAAATTGTCAACTCATATGTTGATTTAGCTCCGGTAGCAGTTTCAGCATATTCGGTTATCGAGCACATTTCCTATCTTTATACCTCAGAACAGTATTCCAGAAAGAAGTGACTCCAGTACAGAGACCTGTGCAACACTACTGATAACCTCCCGACCTGACTTTATCTTGTTACTTAATCAGGTTTTACTCATCAAATTACTTATGGAGTAGGTTTTAATTTGTCAACCGTTACCTTTGGTAGAATAGTTTTGAGTGCCATTATAAGGTCAGGATAAGTAATATATACTCAGTTTTTCGTCATTTGCTGCTGTTACCTCTTCAGAGCATGTCATGAGAAGCAGAAGGCAAGATCTTCTCTTAACAAACCCGAACAGTTCCCCGTGTAACAGAAACAGTTCCCTTAGGCTAAGCTCTTTTTTAATTTCTCCAAGTCTTTTGGGTTTCTAATACCATGATGGGAAATTCCTAAGTCAAAGTACGATTAAAGTTCATGAAAATAGTATTGTTTTCAATCTTTGATGTTAGCCAGAAGTACTTTTCGTAGCACCACCAATGTGCCCGGTAATGACTCCTCCTGTAACTCATGTGAAGTTACATGTATCGGTAACGTATCCAAGTATGACTGTAAATTTTTTTTTGTAAGGCCCATTGCTTGTACTTCTATAGGAACTGTCTGGGTGTCCTCATTCCACATTGCCCTCGTTTCTGCTTGCAAATCCTGGTATTTTATGACTTTGTGTCTCTCTCTATACATAAGACAGGATAGGCACTGGGTGTAGCAATGTCAATGATCAATGCTACTTTTGTCTTCTTTTCGTAGACTACTATATCTGGTTTTCTCGCATCTATTTTTTTGAACTGTTGGTAATGGGTGATTGCATGTGATACAAACTTTATCATTTTCTATAATACTTTGTGGCTCATACTCCCAATGTTTCAGCTACTTCAGTATTATAATGTTTGCTCAACACCCAATGCAATAGTCTGCCACATTATTATACATTTCAGTATATAGTCCTTCTGCCATTAGTATATCACAACCAGCAACAAAACATGCGACTGTTTCCAATTCTATTTTACAAAACCTACCTTTGTCTGTTTCTCCCACATGTTCAATGGACTTTGTAAACCAATGTGTACGTAGTCCACTATCTTTGGCTGCCAATACTAACCTTTTGTCTTTTGGTTTAAATTCACCTCTCCTTAACCATTCCTGCGTTCGACCCTGATCAACATGAGGTTGTTCAAATGTTTTCTGTACTTGCAACTATATGTATGCATTTTCCACATTTCTTGCCTTCTCATTTGATCTTTCACCTTATATTCTTTCTTTTTTTTGGCACATTCATTGCTGCCTTAGTCTTATCTACTTCTGGTTTGATTTCCATTCTCGCTTGATGCCGATATGCCTTTGCTAGACTAAGCAGGGAAGTCATCTTAGACTTATTCTCCTCATGTTTTAAAACGTTCACTACATTTGGGGCTTGTGAGGTCAGCAGATATGTATGCAGTCCTATGATTGCAGATCTATAAATGTAATTATTTCGAGGAGGCCCACACTTCCTTCAGAACGGGGAATATATAGTCTTGGTATGCACTAATTTTTTATAAATCGTTTGATGAGCACGAAGCATCCTTCTTTTCCTGTCCAACCAATCCAGCACCTTTTTGGACCAGTCATTTACTCCAAAACTGTAATTTAGGATAGGAAGAGTAAATTGATTTACAGCTTGGACTTTGTTCCTAAATGTCAACCCTCTTTTCAGTATTAATTTTAGTCGTCTAAAATATTCGTTACTAAGTTTTATTCACATTTGTTCATGTTTTATTATTGATCCTTCATCAATTCCCAAATATATATATATATATATATATATATATATATATATATATATATATATATACTCCATCTTGCTCAACTTCTTGTATCACATTCTTGTCCCAAACTAACAATTTCTTGATGCTGCAGCTTTCCTGCTTTAAAGGTTGCTTTTGCACATTTACCAAGACGAAATGACATTCTTATGTCATTTGAAAAAGTTTTGGTCACTTGTAGTTGTACTGTCAGTTCCTCATCTGATGATATATACAGTTTTAAATTATCCACCAAAAGACTATGAGAACTCTTTACACTTAGTTACAGTTTGGCTCCCAGAAAATAACAATGACATAATCTGTTAAGTAGACAGCTTGATGGGTTAAGGGCAAGGCAAAAGAGCAGTGGTGACAGAGTCATCCTGGAATATCCCCCTTTGAATTTTTATCCATGGAATAATAATTTGTCCTTTATCATGGCTTAACTGTAAAGTGGTTTGCCACTGTTTCATGTTCACTGCAATGTACTTGACCAGTGTAGGGTGTATCTTATACATTTTTAAGCACTCTTTTATCCATGAATGTGGGATTAGGTGAAATGCTTTTAGTACTCTATCCATGCCTTACTTAGATTCTTCTCCTTTTTACAGTTCTCCATTATGACTTTATTTAACAACAAATGATCCTTTGTTCCATATGGCTTTCTTTTATTACCCTTTTGTTCTATTGCCATGATTGGGGACAGCCGCAATGGTGCAGCAGTCAGCGTTGTCGCCTCACAGCAAGAGGCTCTCCAGTTCGATCTTCGGCTGGGGTGCCTTCTGTGCGGAGTCTGCATGTTCTCCCTGTGGTTGTGTGGGTTTCCTCCGCGTGCTCTGGTTTCCTCACACATCCCCAAAGACATGCTGCAAGTGGATTGGACATGCGAAAATTGGCCCTAGGCATGAGAGCATGCGTGTATGTGCCTTCCGTGGAAGGTTGGACACCAGGCTGGCAACTCAACACCATAAAACTCCACTGCCAATCATGAGCGGACAAGGTGATCCACTGTGGCGACCCCTAACCAGGAAAAGCCGAAAGAGAGAGCGAGAGTTCTATTGCCATGATTGAGTTTTCTTCTAAATGCCTATAAATCTTGTAACATCAATTCCAGTGAATAGTTTTTAGGATAGCTTGCAGGTTCACTCTTACGTAGAAAAATTGTTTTTCCACTTGTTAACCAGATTGGTGTCTGTTCGGGGTGCGCATATAAATAGTTCTTATTCCTGGCTAAATCTTCATGTAACAATGTTAATGCTTTAAGCCAGAAATTGGGTACTGCATCTGGGCCTGGGGTTTTCCAGTTAGGAGCTTTTCTTAACTTTGTTTCAATCTGTCTGGCTGTTACTTCATCCCATTTCTTATCCTGTACATTTGAACTTCTTATTCTTTCCTTAACTCCTTCTATCCATTTATCATCTTTGTTATGTTCCATGGGATCTTCATAGATATTTCTACAAAATGTATCTTTGTTTTGTGGTGTTTAAATTCCTTTTGCCTTGTTGCCCATTTCTCTATAAAACTTTTTTTGGATCATCAATAAATTGCTTATTTTGTACTTTTCCTTTATATTTATCTGCATATCTTCTAAGTTTTTTTGTATGTGCTGATATTTTTAGTGGTTTACCATCAAAATGTTGATTGCACATCAGCGGCATCACTTGCGCGCACTCCGAATTCTGACTATTGAAAAAAATCGAACACCGATATTCCGAACTGCAAAACCTTGCCCCCCTTTTGACCCATGCTAGCACTTGTTTTTAGGTGTGGAGCGGTCAGAAATGTCAGTTTTTGTGGTTTTTTTTTTTTTTGCATTCTGTAAAATCGGTAGTTCAGATTTTGCGTAAATTTGTGGATGATGTGCAGAGCTGACTACATGCAATCAACATTTTGATGGTAAATCATTTTTGGTTTATTATTTGAGATAGTGCACAATAGATCCTGATCTCTTGTGATACTGCACAGTGCTTTTATAATGTCTATCTTTCTCAGCTTTTTTTTTTTTTATCTTCCTTCTTCTGTATTCTTCTAACAGTGACACTTCCTGTCTTAATAGTTCTGTAGTTTTCAGTATTCGATACTTCCATGATGGCATTTGATTTCTCCTTTCCTTTCCCCCACTGCCCTGTTCTTTTTTTGTGGGGCTTTATCTGTTATTAATTTAGCTGCACAGTAATATATACTATTTACTTCTGTTATATCGCATGAATCTCTGTGAACAGTCCTAATTACTGTGTTCATTTGTTTTATCAAACTTCTAACTTTTTGGGTTTTATTGACTTTCTGCAGTCTATTTCTTTTATTGATCTTAACATGGCTGTCCATCTCTATTAAATCAAGTAACTCTTCTCTTCGATAATTTTCTTTTACACTGAGGGCACATTCTTTGATGTCCATTTCCTGTGGGCATTCTATAGAAAGTTCCAGAATTTCTTCCTGCGTCACATTCTGTTCAGTTTTATTCTGCATCTTTGATTGCTGTTTCATATGGGAACATACTGTCCTGTCACTCCATAGCATTGACTGTGTTAGTGTTGCCACAGTTTCCTGTTCCTTCCTGTGCTGTGCAACTCCAGTTGAACTTTTGTACTGGTTTCTTATGGAAGGCTCTGAAGTATCTTCATATGTCAGCTGATGAGATGTTTACTGCACCATTGGTTTCTCCTTAATTTGGGGATCCATTGCTCTGTCCTGCTGTGATGTTATCAGAATTAGATTTTCTGCACTAAATCCTTCACATTGCAGGTAATCCATAATCTCAGTTTCTGTTTTTTTAATTTCCTCTTTACTAATCCTCTCTTCTATTTTTCATCTTTGTTTTTTTATTTTTGTATTGTAAAATTTTCCATATCTGGTTGCCTTTGCCCTTATTTCTGTTCAAATATCTTTGGTGCTGCTCTTTTTGTATTGATTAGTTTTGCTTTCTCCTTTGCGTGAATATTGCACGATATTAAATATCTTCCTATTTCACATGTCCATATTTCTTTTTCAGATGTCTCCCGCACCTCCTGTTTGTCTTTACTTGGGGGACTCGTTTTTCCATTGTCGTGTGATATAACCTGGGTTAGACTTTCTACACCAAATCCTTCACTACAGAGGCATTCCATAACTTCAACTTCTATTTTGTTTTTAACTTCTACTTTACTAATCTTCTGTTCTACGTTCTCTCTTTGTTACTTTATTTTTTATATTGTGAAATTTTTCTTGCCTGTATTTCTCTTTGGACATCTTTGGGGCAGATTTTTTGTATTGCTTAATTTTGCTTTCTCCATTGCATAAATATTGTACCATATCACATTTATCTTTCTTTCCCATGTCCATATTTCTTTTTTATACCTTTCAAAAATCTCTAGATTTTGTTCTTTATATTTTCGCACTTCCTCAGTGGCTTCTTTTTCCAAACAGCCCAAGTTTTTTTGGTCTGTATAATGTTTTTCATAAATTTGTTGTATTAATGAACACAAATTTTTATTTGAAGCTTTTGACAGTTTTTCTTGTGCAAGTATTTTTCTTTCCTCTAATTTCTGTCTTAATCCTTTTGTATATCTTCTGTCTGGAAGCTCTGGGCTTCTTGCATAATAATAACAATGCATAATTTCTTTCTTATCCTCAGTAGTCCACTTAGTCATTCTTATAGCTCTTTTTTGGCCTATCAATTTTTGTGATTTTTGTTTACTACTCCTTCCTTCTACAGTGGGGTGGCATCCTCCCCTTGGGCTCGGCCTAGCCCCATTGTAGGTATGTTTCCATGTCTTGAGGATTCTACACTGTCATTTTTTCCATTCCTGGCATCACTGCACTTACCAGGACAGGGCACTTTCTTATCCTGGGGCTTGTGCACCCAGTTATCTTTTTTATTTTTTAACCTGCTTCTGTCCATGATATATGTTATGTAAAATTTGATCTTCTTCATATTTCACTGCTGCAGTCATCACATTTGGGTTATCCCTGCCAGGGTAGCCCTCGGCCGGCCCGAATACCAGAGACTTAGTATTTTTGCGTTGGTTGCTGTCGCTTGAGGACTGACGTCAGGTCGTCAGTAGTATAAAGTAAGGCAGCCGACGCCATTACATCAGTCTTTTTTGCCGTGGAGCCCGAAGCAGAAGCAGTTTGCACGAGTGCCAGTCGGCCGCTACCTGAGTTTTCATCTCTGAATTGAAGTTAAAGTCTTTTAAAGCTAAGTACCCTGTTGGGGACCCTTTTTTCTTGCACTAACCGATGTCAGAAAAAGTTAATAATTGTCTCGCCTGTGGAAAGCAAATACCACACCGAGACTTCCACTCTTACTGTGTCACTTGTTTAGGCCCAGACCACGATGTCCCCCATTGTCACTTCTCTGCTTTGTTCAACACCAGAACTGTCCGTCATCGGGTTCTTATTGTAGCCAGATATTTTCGTTTACAGTCTTCAAATTCCAATATGGCTCCGGTAAGCCATCCGACAGCAGATCTTCTGAAAAAACGTAAAGATAAAGACAGAGACAGACCGCACAGGTCCAAACCTACCAACGACGCTTCCGTTAAGCTAGTCGTCAGTCCTCCGGTACTCAGTGAGGTGCTTTTGCAGCCCCTGATGCATGCTTCAGTTGATTCGTAGGCCACTACCGAGACCCTTTTGGCGTCCGGTATCCTGCGAAACTCTTCTTCGACTAAGGATCCTGCGGTCATTTCTACCTTGGATGGGTCCAGAGCCGCTGAGCAGGCACCAGCTTCCGGGGAAGTCCTTCCCACTACCTGACCTCGACACAAACTGATGTCTTCTTTCGCGACTACCGTTTTTTCAAAAATGACCGAGTTTCTTAGGCCCAGGGTTCGAACCGCACCCAAGAAACTGATGACCCACTCTCAGGCGCCTGCTACTTTGCCTCAGTCTCAAATGCTTAAAATGGCGGAAGACCTTATCATGCTGATCAGGGGAAGCCAAGCTACCCCCTCAAAAAGGAAAAAAAAGATCTGTCCCCTGTAGTTTTGTCAGAACAAGAGTCAGATGAACCTGATGCATCTGACTATGAAGACATACAACCCCTCTCCACTTATGAGGATTCTGATGCAGAGGATTCCATTCCTTCAGCCTCTCTCCTAGAGAATTTTTTCCTTTGGGGAAACCTTGCATACCTTAAGGGAGCATTTCCAATGGGAGTCAGGGACTACCCTCAGTCTAAAAAGGAGACTCAGGGAATTCCTAGATCTTCCGCAACACAGACCCTTGCCACCCCCCCAGTCCTGGATGTTGTGGAGGATGCTTTCCTTGAATCCAGCTTGACTCCTAACACCCTACCTCCTGCTCCCAGGAAACCGGACAGGTACTGTAGAGTCCCTGACTCACACAAATATCTTTTTAAAAATCCAACAGTTGACCCTGACTTCATTTCTCAAGGACCAAAAGGGATTAAAGCAAACTCTACTAAGAATCCCACCCCCTCAGATAGGGATTCCCGAGCATTGGACAGATGGGGTAAAAAGGTATACACCTCAGCTACTCTTGCTATCAGGGCACTAAATTGTCAGTTCTGTATGCTGAAATTTCAGCAACATACCTTGGAACTCCTTAAACAAAACACGTCTTCCTTTCCTGCTTGGGAAGAATCTAAAGATTTACAAGACTTAATGCATTCTGCAAGTCAAGTAACTAAACACACTTTGCACTGTGGTTTTTTGCGTCCTAGAAGCTTCTTGCAGGGCAGCAGTCACTGGATCTGTCATTAGAAGATATCCATGGCTTAAGGAACAACCCCTGCTAGACCATGTCAAATCTAAATTGTTGGATGCCCCCTTGTACAAAGATAACTTATTTGGCACTAAGGCAGAAGAGGTCTTAAAAAAGATGGAAGAAAAAGCAAAATCTATGCAAACAGTTAAGGATTTCTTACAGGTCCAGCCCCCTAAGTTCAGCAGGCATTGTCCCTTCATGCACTGGTCCTTATCTGCTCTGAGTAAACCATACCAGCCTAGGCCCCGTGGAAACATACCTCCCAGACAGCAGCCCCAGGGAATGCAGAGATCTAAGCAGTGGACTACCTCCACTTCAAAACCAGGGAGTTCTAAGTGACCACCTTATGGTAAGAACTCACAATGACTCACCTCCTCCACCCCCCGCCCTCCTTCACTTACCCCTAGGAGGAAAACTCTCCTTTCATTCAAGCACCTTGGCCACCATTACCAAGGACTAATGGGTTCTGAACATTGTGTCTCAGGGATACAAATTTTCCTTCCACACCCTTCCAACCCCAAAAGGGTTCCCAGATCTACCACCAAATCAGTGGGCAGAGGCTCAAAAGCAAATCCTTTCCCTGCTCTGTATGAGGGCAGTAGAGCACATTCCTGCAAAACAGATAGGCCAAGGCCTCTACTCCAGACTTTTTTGGTGCCCAGAAAAGAGGGCACCTGGTGCCCCATCCTTGATCTATCCATTCTAAACACCTTCCTGGTGATCCTAAAATTCAAAATGCTCACCCTCCAGCAGCTGCTACCCATGCTCTCCAAGGACGCTTGGCTAGCCGCCCTAGATCTAAAAGAGGCTTACCTCCCATTCCTATCAGGGAATCATGCAGAAACTATCTCCACTTCAGGGCAGGATCCCTGCACTTTCAGTTCTCTGTGCTTCCCTTTGGCTTATCTACTGCTCCCAGAGTTTTCACAAAATGTCTGGCTCCGGCCATTGCCTTTTGCAGACAAAGAATATTCAAATTTACCCATACTTAGACGACTGCCTTATTCAGGCAGACAGCCAGGAAAAGCTGTTCAAGCATCTGGCCTTTGTAAAGACCCTGCTAACCTCCCTAGGGTACACAATCAATGAAAAAAAATCCAAACAGGTGCCTACTCAAAGAATAATTTTCCTGGGAGCAAGTCTGGTCACAGCATCCCAGATGGCATACCTTACACCAGAGAAACAAATTTTCCTGACAGCCTACTTCTCTCATCTAGCCACCAGGCCCCAGCTGTCTGCAAGGAAGATCCTGCAAGCTCTGGGGTTCATGGCATATTGCATACTACTCATTCCATATGCCAGACTGCATATGAGGAAGCTTCAGTGGTACCTAAAGAGCCTTTGAAGTCAGCACTCTCAAGACCTGGAAACTCTTCTACCTGTAATTCCTTGCCTCAGAAAGGAATTTCTTTGCTGGGCAACAGCATGCTCCCACAACAAGGGACTGCCCTTCTCCCCACCCCCTGCCACCCAGATCCTCACCACAGATGCATCAGACTACGCTTGGGGTGCACACCTGGACGGCAGGTGCATACAGTGCCAGTGGAGCCCACAGCAAATCCCTCTGCACATCAGGCAAAAATAGATGATGGCTGTGGAGAATGCCTTGATAGCTTTCAAACCCCTTCTATCTCCATGAGTTCTCCTGATCAAAACAGACAACACTACTGTGATGTGGTACATCAACAAGTAGGGAGGGACTCACTCCTACCCTCTATGCAGGCTGGCCATGACCCTTTGGCTCACAGCCTCTTTCATGCAACTACACCTGTTAGCACAATTCCTACCAGGCTCTCTCAACTCTCTGGCAGACCAATTAAGCAGAAACCTTTTGGACCCACACGAGTGGCAACTCAGCAGAAGTACCTTCACCCTAATAACTCAGAAATGGGGAACCCCGAAGGTCAACCTCTTTGCCTCCCGCACCAACCATCAGCTCAGCAAATTCTGCACCAGGGAGCATCACTGCATGGCTTGGAAGGTGGATGCCCTGTCCTTCCCCTGGGTCAATCTATTGGTCTATGCCTTTCCTCCCCTACCTCTCATCCTCAGGGTACTGCTCAAAATAAGGGAGGAAAAACCAAGGACCATTCTTATAGCTCCAGACTGGCCCCGAAAACACTGCTACCCCTTGGTGCGCAGTCTGACCCCGCTGCTTCCATGGCATCTTCCTCAGATTCCAAACCTCCTGACCCAGAGAGCAAAGGAATTCATGCATCCACAATTGCAGACACTCAGTTTGGCAGCTTGGCTTACTCCCTAACCCCGAACCAATCTGCCATCCTCAGTAAACAGGTTCTGGATGTTATCCGTGAGGCCAGACGTCCTAGCACCTGAAAGTCATATGCAGATAAATGGAAAAGTGTCTGCACCTGGATCCAGGCTAAGGGAGCCAATACGGCACAGCCCTCCATCCCTCTCATCCTGGATTAGATAGCTGACATACTACACAGTGGTCTCTCTTTCTCATCTATAAAAATTCATGCCTCTGCTATTTCTGCTCATTTTCCCACTGAGCAGCCCCTTTTCTCACCCCCTTTGATCAAACAGTTCCTCGGAAGGGCTAGCAACTTGAGGCCACCACAGAAGGGCACCAATACCAGCTTGGGACCTTAACTTTGTCTTGGAAAAGCTACCCCCTTTCGAACCAGCTTCTTCTGCAGTGCTAAAATTTGTCTCCTGGAAGACAGCATTCCTTCTGGCCATCACTTCAGCCAGAAGAGTCTCTGAGCTGCAAGCACTCATGGCTGTGGAATCCTTCATCATCTTCCATGCAGACAGGGTATCCCTCAGAACTAACCCATCTTTCATGCCCAAGGTGGTGTCCAGTGTGGCTCTCAACCAGTCCATTCATTTGCTCACCTTCTTTCCTAATCCTCAGAACAAGGGGGAAAGGATTCTTCACTCTCTAGATGTGCACAGACAGCTCAGATTCTATCTGGACAGGACTAAAGCCTTCAGAAAGTTTGATCAATTGCTGGTAAGCTTTGCTAGAGGGGCAGAAGGCAAAGCCATCTCCAAGCAAACCATTTCCAAATGGCTAGCACTCTGCATCCATTTCTACTACAAACAGCATGGAAACCTCCCCCCAAGGGGGGTCAGGACACACTCCACCAGAGCATCCTCCACCTTTGCAGCTTTCCTCAGAGGGGTCCCCACCAGGGACATCCTGGAGGCTGCCACCTAGACATTTGTTCACACTTTTACCAGTCATTACCACCTGCTCCTTTCTCCAAATCTAGGGCAGGCTTTGCCTCTGCAGTCTTGCAGGGCATCCTAGCCAGCCCCTAGTTTCCTTGACTGCCTCCACCCATTTCGTCAGCTTTGGGAATCTACCCAAATGTGATGACTGCAACAGTGAAACACGAAGAACATAGTACAGTTGTGTACACTTACCATAAATGTAGATGTTTGAGTGTATTCACTGTTGCAGTCTTGGTTTCCCTCCATCCCCCTGTTTTCTCTTTCTCCTTTTGTTACCATTCTTCCTTGTTGTTCTCCTTTCCTCACAAGAGACATATTGGTATTTATTTTCCACTGGTGGGGTTCTTCCACCAGAACCTGGTCTCCTAATTTGGGGGCTCCTGACAGGTTAGGGCAAGAAAAACTGATGTAATGGCGTCGGCTGCCTTACTTTATACTACTGATGACCTGACGTCAGTCCTCAAATGACAGCAACTGACTCAGAAATACTAAGTCTCTGGTATTTGGGCTGGCCAAGGGCTACTCTGGCAGGGATAACCCAAATGTTATGACTGCATCAGTGAATACACTCGAACATCTACATTTATGGTAAGAGTACCCAACTGTACTTTGTCTTGGTGAGATTTTTATGAAAAACAGGGTCCACCTCATGAAGATACCCACCAAGATTTGAGGATGAATTTAGTTCCAGCAATACTGTTCTCCTTTGCTTGCTGATTTATCTTTTCTCCATTCAGATGCCAAATAAGCTCCATTGTGACTCTTTCTATGATATCACAGTGAATATTGGTCAGATTGATGGTATTGAAATTTTGGATCTCAAGGGCCCCCATCCTTTGTTAATTATTGGCTGCCTTCATTCCAGCCCAGGAATGTGTTCACATGTTAACATTTTGTTTAAAATCATCGATACGGATTTAGTTTAGGTTTTCTGTGATCCTTTATAGGACTCATCCAGGTATATTGTGTACTCCCATAGACCCTGAGTTTTTAGTTGTGGTAGAAGTTTTCAGTTCCGTAGTGTAAAACGTAGACTCTACAAGTCATCGAGTCTAAGTTCACTCTAGAAGCCAAAATGGATGCTGTTCTTGTCTTTAAGTCTCCACTGTCATCATTTAGATGTTCTCAGTTCCCTGCAGAGGCTAAGCTAAGTAGTATGCCTGATGTGCGTTTTCAGGTACTTGCATAGGCTGACGTACATACTGCAACTGTTCTCATTTCCCTACATATGCTCAGACAGATATTGTAGCACTCCTTTGTTCCCAGCTATGTAGGACACTAATCATTCTGAGATACTTATTAGACTACAGGGTTTGTGATAAGCACTGTATAAATTTGGGTTTGTAATTACTTACAGAGTTTAAGACAAGAGTCTTAACGATTCTAATGTTACCTGCAGAGGTTGAAGCATGGAGTCTATTAGTGCGAGTTTCTCCGCTGCCTTCAGTGGGTGTTATACAACTGCAACTTTCTCAGGTGCTTAGACTGTGATAACACTCTGCACCATTCCTAGATTTTCAGTACCTACAGGGTGCTAGACAGGCGTAATACAAGTCTTGAAATGTCATTTAGTGAATAACACAGAGGGACCAAACCCAGCACTTCATTGCTGCAAAATTCTTGGGTGTCTTTAAAGGCTGAAAATGGTCTCTGTACCACAGCTGAGTTTTCAGTTGCCAACAGGGACCAAGTTGGCCATGGTTACCAGATTTTAGTTTTCATTTATATATGTAGAAACCAGGACAGATGTCACACTTACACTTGGTCCTTCAGTTATATACATTGGATGGAACATTCACTCTAATGTTTGTAGGAATTCCTTTACTGATAGAGATCACGGTGACCAGCATGCCATTCTTTAGCATTGCAGTTAGACACAGAGTTCAGGAAAGACAACAGACCAGCCCAGTTTTTACTAATTTACCTTCAGAGGCTGTAATAGATGTGTGACAGTTTTAGGTTCATACTTATCTGCAGAGGTAGAGATTGTTACTGTTCCAGTCTTGGGTTTTTATTTCCCTTAAAAGATTGAGACTGGGATCCCACCTGTGTCCCTGCTGGACAGGGGAAACAGGTGCTGGCTTTGTGGGAACATGGGCAAAATTCTTGGCTAGGCTTATAAGGGCCTCAGGGCCAATAGCCTAGTATCATTCTATGAACCTAGAGATGGGTACCATATTGTTCTGTGGTTGTCAGTTATATGTAGCAGCAGCTGTTAACAGACATTAACTCCTGGATTTTCAGTTCCACACTGGTCTGACCTGGATTTTAATTTCTCAGCAGAGTCTTACCCATTCATTACTGATTCACCTGTACTTAAATTCTTTGCTGATTTAACCATACCATCTTAAGGGTGTCATTCCCTGATGATGCCACTCTGAAACATTGAGTCACAGCTCTTAGCTTGTTCCCCCTGCAGGTAACTTGTTTGCATCTGGAGTGAGTCTGTTGTGCTGCTCCTGTATTTGACTTAGGCTAAGCCACACTTGCTAGCATGAGTATTGTAACAGCTGGTATAATTTCTCTTTGAAAGATATTTGCATCCCAAACTGTTGTACTTGTGATACAGTGTAATTTTCTCATTTCTGTTAGTCTTTTATTTCCTTTGTTTACCACTTTTCTTGTTTTTTTGCATTGGCTTCTGTTTTCCAT
Source organism: Protopterus annectens (assembly GCF_019279795.1). NCBI lineage: Eukaryota > Metazoa > Chordata > Ceratodontiformes > Protopteridae > Protopterus > Protopterus annectens. Next base: position 297,492,474 of record NC_056725.1, on the reverse strand, counting down.
TAGATCTTATCTACGAACATGAGTGGTGTTCTTGGACTCTTGTCACTCCTTATAAAGAGAATATTAAAGAGTGCACTTAATTACGCTCATGGCTGTGCACAGTTTCAGGGATTCATTATCTGTCTACTGCATAATGTTAAGGACAGCAGTAAAAAGGCCCTGCTTCCGCAATATGGTATTTTGTGATTCATAGACACATTAGCCTCAATGAGGAAAGACTTCATTAGTGGCTAATTTGCATGTCAGTGAACTGCAGTAACTACCATCAGCAGTTCCTGTAGTACTTAACAGTGATGGTTGTCTCACGTTAGTACAGACACCCGTACCCTCTCAGTCACTCTCTTACTTAACAGACACACAGTAAAGCACACACATGGGGGGGTATGCACACTCACATACAAATACACACACACACACACACACACACACACACACACACACACACACACACACACACACACACACACACCACATCCCCTACACCTGCCTCATCCATGATGTCTCCTTTTCCTGCTTTTGTAGTAAGTCACAGATGACTACAGTTGATCCTTAATGACAGATGTTCAAGTTTGCTAAAATCCTGCTAAATCAAATCTAACAGCAGCTTTGGGGATTCCCTGTTTTCTAACCAGGTATCTAAATTTTGGAATACCTTACTACAAACAATACTTAATAACAGCAGTATTTCCAAATTCAAACAGCTACCAGAGGAACACCTCATCAGCAACTGGTTTGTCCTCCTGCACTAAGCCAGCCTGAAAAGATTGTCCCTTTTACTCTAGCACTTCTAGGCCTCTCTCCCTTATTTAATTTCTTTCCAGTGTTTTCCAGTCTCCTGCTTGACTTCTTCACTATGAAATACTATGTGTTATCTTAAGTCCTGTTTCCCCCTTCTTTCGCTTTCTTAAACTTCTTTCAAGCTTACCCTTGTACAGCCTCTTACTACTACATCTATATTGAGGAGAATTCGGATACTTTTTCACTTCATCTGCTACTCAGCCGTTCTTCTTTTCCCCCCTCATCCTCCACTTTTCTGTCAATGTCTGCTTTTCTTCTTCCCTTCCCTTGTGTATGTCTCACCTATTATCCAAGGTTCTCTTATTTCTATTTGCTTCCATGTACCTGCATTTTACCCTTAACCATCAATGTCTTTTCTAAGCACTCTTTAATCTCCTTACATATGCTTGTATTTTATGTTATGTAAATTTTTACTTCCTCTGTTAAAATAATACATTTATTAGAATTGTTACTGTTTAAATATTGTCAGTTGAAATTCTATGTATAGACCTTTTTTTTCCAGGCCACTGCTGAAAATGGGTCTTTGGCCCAGTCGGACTTTCCCGGTAAACAAATATAAAATAAAAATAAAGTTTCACACTTCATATCCTTCAGTAAGTGCATGGTATGGTAAAAGCTGTTATCCTACGAGGTTGAGAGCTATATCTGACGTTTCCTGGTCCTCTCCCTTGTATATCACAAAATGTTGCAGGCACTGCATAATGCTCAAGATCCACAATATATATTAAACAATCCTGTGCTGCACCAACTTATTAATTAGTGCAGCAAGCTAATCTAGGGGTTTCTTGTGTTAAGGATGCATGGTTCAAATCCATTGCAGTTCTTTTTTTAGTATTTCTAGTGTCTAGTGGTGGCGCAGGGGACCGACATCCTGTGTTATAGGTGGGAGGGTACAAGGTTTGAATTCTGTTTAGTGGCTTTTAAGACATACTGTTTATTTCTGGTGTAGTGGTTCATCGTACCATTATTTTTAAATAAATGCTTTTAAGGCATGCCATATTGAGTATGTCTGGTGTAGTTGTTCCACCCATACCCTGATCCCCATTCCAATGTAAATGACACTCAAGCCCTCCTTTAAAGAGTTATCCCTGGTGGCTAGTGTTCACCCCACCCCCGATGTATGTTCTGTATACGTACCACTCAGGCACTTCATTAAATAGCTATCCTTGGTGTTTAGTGGTTTCCTTTACCCCTGTATTGCAGACTCTATTTGTTAGTCTGCAGTGGATATTGAAGTATGACAGCCACCCCAACCCTCCACGCATGCATGCACGCTCGCGCACACACACACACACACACACACACACACACACACACACACACACACACACACACACACACACACACACACACACACACACACACACACACACACACAACTCCTTCTTCACCTGATTCCATTCACAAGCAATAATCCATTCACCCATGGGTGTGCTCATGTACACACATGCTCCTGCTTAACTTACCCCTAAATCTCCTGCTGCTGTCTCCCAAGGGAGGCAGACATACAGACAGACAGGCAGACACACTTATATATACTCAGACATACAGCCCCTCACATACACTCAGTCACACACTTCTTAACTTACCTTACCACTGAACTCCATAGTACTTACCTCTACCATGTTGGATGAACACAACCTTTTGGCCATATTCACTGCTGTAAGGTGAAAGAAGTGGGTATTCTAATCTACATGACCAAGAGGTTCTGTGAATTGTTGAGTGCATAGATGCCTTGCTGGAGGCAGTTCGGGGGTGGGAGCACGTCTGACTAGCATATGCGTGCCCCCAGACTGTCTCATTAATGTCTACCAGAGCCATGAGGATCACCCACTCCAATGCTGAACATCTTTGTGCAAAAGCACCATGGTATGAATTCAAAAAGGTTACCTAGAGGTGTACTCGTGTACATCTTGCGGTAAACTTTATGGAATCCCCCTTATTCTTTGCTTGCACAAGATTGAGTCAGTGATGTTATTCGATTACTGTTGTTATTGACGTTTTTGTTGTTACTATGGAATGTACTGGTGGAGACCAGGGAACCTGATTCAAGCATTACAAATGAATAGGGAAGTCTCCCTCTTGTGTAAGAGCATGCTTACATTAAACTGTATGTTGACCTGTGATTAAGCCATTGCTTGTTTTCCACATTGGGTGGGATGGGGTAAAGGGTAAGACAAGTGGAACAAATCCCATTCCCATAGTTTGCTGTCTCTGAATTTATATCCTAATTCTCACCCCTTCAGACAGAGAATGAGAGCCTCACAGGTGGGCATTGGATAGAAGCATTTGCCTGATATATGTGGATCTCTGGGGCAAAGTTAAAAAATTAAAAATGTACTATGCATTTTAGATGTGACTTTCCGGTGTACCATATTGTATTTGGAAATACATTTGTAGTGTATCATATTGCATAAAGCAGTGTTATGCCGTAGTCTGGAAGAGTTTTCTGCATGATCATTGTTTTGCTTTGTGTTCCTCTTGAATCATGTTTGTGGTAATAACCACAGAACCTGAACAGTAATAATTTACTATTTGCCATTACAGAACTAGTAAATGTTTATACTTTTTTGTGTGCTACGTTTCCGTTTTTTTCTTGTATTTCTTTCTTGTAATTTCTTTTAAAAGAGACATGCATGTCGTTGTACTATAGACAGTGTGCTGTTTCTGCAGTGGGTGGTTTATAATTGCTCTTAGATTTTAGAGGAACAGAATGTTCTAATGCTTGTATTAATTTATATCCTTATTCAGAGGTTGTTTTGCAGCCATGTACTTCACCTGTTACCATTTCTGTGGTTTTTGTTTTCAAGTTTAGCTTGGAAAGACATTGCAGACTGTTAATACTTGGTGAGACAGTACAAAATGCAAGTCTCGTGGCTTAGTGACTTGAAGCTAAGCAGCAGGAAAGAGCATATACACTCCTGAGAATGACTTGATTTTAAAGACTTATATGTTTAAAATCCTACTTGCTTACAAAGTTGCTGTTTTTTCCTCACTTCCCCTCTAAAGCCCATGAATTAGCACCATGTATGCGCTAAAGTCTGATTTGTTTACGAGTGTTCCACCATTCTTCTGGGGGGAAAAAAACACCAGAAAATCAGTAAGCAAACGAATCCAGTCCAGAAACTCGTATGAAAATGGGAAGTCTTTCTTTCATAGTGTACTGCTTTTTCATAGTGTACTGCTTTTTCATAGTGTCACTGCAATCACACCTGCATATAGCCAGTACCAAACTCTGTGTTAGGTGGAAACACAACTTTGTTGTCTCCACAATTTGTAAGAAACACCAAAAGCAGTTAGAAATAATAACTGGTAAGCTAAAAAGCCACTCAGCAAACCGTGGAAACTGGTTTAAACAGATTTATTGACATAAGATAAAAATAAAAAAGAAATACACCGTCCGAAATAAATAACGTCCAAAATATGTAACTTGGTACTAAGCTCTTTCACCCTGTCTCGTTAGGGGCATCCTCAGAGTACTGAATGAATCAAATAAAGAAACACCAGCATTGCATAACCTCCAACTAGTGTCGCTTTAAAAGTTCTGTTATGAAGAAGGATCAAATATCCAGTCTAAACAAAGTAATGAGCCCTTATTTTGATGGAAATCAGTATTCCGAATGGAGAGTACATTGCTCAGTATGTAAAGATGCAGCTTATAAGACGTTTTTTTTTTTACATGTGATAGTTTGGATTTATCTTTGATTCCTGTTTCCCAGTTTGCATTGCTGAGTTTGTAAACATTAGATGGTGTATTTTTTATTTGCTATCCCCCAGGCCAGATGGCTACTCTACATACACTCAGTCAGCCCATTCATTCCTGGGTGGAGGGGGAGTGGGATGTAAGCTGAGCATTCTAAGGTTAAATGAGAGCTCAATGTCTCAATTGTTTCTTTTGAGGAATCCCCACCGTTCCGCCTTTCCATGGTGAGAGTTGGATAATATGAAAGTGGGTCATCTTGCTGGTCCTTGGGGGGCGTGGCCTAACCTCTCACCATGGCAACACCCCCTCAGCAGTTCCTCTGAGCTCAGCTATTGCTCTCTCCTGAGAGGAAGCATGCCTCTGTATGCTGAGTCCTCCTCTGATTCTGCTGCATCTGCACTTTGACAGTGTGGGCTTGGTTGGCTCAAACTTCACTGGGTGCAGTAACCACTCACTCCAATCCTCCCTGGCCATTTCACGAACCCAGGTCACCTGCAGCATAGAACGCCTTCTGTGCTGTCCAGCTGGTCTGTAAACAGTGTTTTTCAGGATTTTTAAACATACGCAGCTCATAAATGTGTGAATCTGTATTGTATTGACTGGAGATGGTACCTGGATCAATTACACATTGCTCTTCTTGCAGCAGAGGAGAACCAGAGTTATTTTAGGAGTAGAATCAGAGAGGTAAGAGACTTGCATTAATCCTTTCCTGAAAGAATCACTGACTAAATGGACATTATAACAGCTTTCACTGTTTTCAAAAGTCTGTATTTAGTGCATGGTGACAGCGGCTGTCCTTGGAATTATATCTGAGCATAAGATTATTCTACTGATGTTCAGATTTTGTGGAGGGCCAAGTACAAGGCTTAAAATGCAGACATCAGTACCTGCCTCTCAGTGATGAGTAAGAGTTAACAAACTCAGCCATCTCCAGTTGTGGTTAATAAGTGAAGGAAGGCATTAGGTTGGATGTTCTTCGTGTTTCACTGTTGCAGTCATTACATTTGGGTTATCTGCCTGCAGGTAGCCCTCAGCCGGCCTGATTATCAAAGTCTTGGGTCCTGCATCGGATGCTGTCTCTTCTTCCATGCCGTCAGGTAGTCAGGGGTATAAAGCATGCAGCCGATGCCATTACATCAGTCTTTCTTGCCGCGCGGTGCCCGAAGCAGAAGCAGTTCGCAAGTGCCGGTCTGCCGACTCCTGAAATTTTCATTTTTGAGTTTCAGAACCAAAGTCTTCAAAAAAGCTAAGTACCCCGTTGGGGATCCTTTTTCTTGCTCTAAACCGATGTCAGTAAAAGTTAACAATTGTATTACCCGTGGAAAGCAAATACCTCATAAAGATTTTAATTCGTACTGCATTCCTTGCCTAGGCCCGGACCACGATGTCCCTCGCTGTCAGTTTTGTGCCTTATTCAATCCTCAAACTATTCAGCGTCGGTTCATTTTTGCATCAAACTATTTTGGTACTCAGTTTAATTATCCAGAAATGGCTTTGGTAAGCCATCCAACTACCGACATTCCGAACAAAATGTAAAGACAGAGACAGACTGCATAGATCCAAAGCTGCCGACAATGCTTCCGTTAAGCTAGTCGCCAGTTCGCTGGTACTCAGTGAGGTGCTTTCGCAGCCCCTGATACTCGCTACTTCAGATTTGCATGCCTCTACTGAGACCCATTCGGAGTCCGGTATGCCGCGAGATGCTTCTTCGACTGTGGAACCTGCGGATGTCTCTACCTTGGATGGGTCCGGAGCCGCTGTGCATGCACGAGCTTCTGAGGGCGTATTCAGGCCTACTGACTTGCATTTCAAACTGATGCCATCTTCTTCTTCAAGGCCTAAAACTCAACCCACGCTTAGAAAACCGACATCCAAACTGCATGGTCAGGCCCATATGCCTAAAAAGCAAATGATAAGAATCGTTGAAGAACTTATTACTTTAATTAGGGGAAGCCAGCCTTTACCCTGTAAGAGACCTAGCACTAATTTTCCTTCTGATTCTTCTGATCAGGATTCTGAAATTTCTGTTTCTTCTGATTACCAGGATTTGCCCTTATCTATCTATGAGGATTCTGATGTAGAGGACTCCATATCCTCTGCTCCCCCTTCAGAAGATTTTTTTTTTTGGTGAAACCTTGAACACTCTTAGGGAGCATTTCCGCTAGGAAAGCCAGGATTACTCTGTCTCCAAAAAGAGGCTTAGGGGATTCTTATTCCTACCTCAACACAGGCCTTTAGCTATCCCGTCTGTCGTGGACATTGTAGATAATGCCTTCCTGGAATCTAGCCTGGCCCCAGACACTTTACCTCCTGCTCCCAGGAAACCTGACAGATATTACAGAGCACCTGACTCTCAACAAGTTCCTTTTCAAGAATCCTACTGTGGACCCAGAGACCATTTCACAGGGACCTAAAGGCATTAATGCTACTACTGCCAAAAACCCTACCCCCTCTGATAGAGATTCCAAGGCCTTGGACAGATGGGGTAAGAAGGTATACACTTCTGCTACTTTGGCCATTATGGCCTTAAACTGCCAGTTTCATATGTTAAAGTATCAGCAGCATATTACTGGACTAATTAAACAGAAAATGATGTTGATCCCTGACTGTGCTGAAAATAAAAAAAATTACAGGATTTAATGCATTCTGTTGAACAAGTTGGTAAACATACTTTGCAATGTGTTTTTGACTCTTTGGAAGCATTTTGCAGGGCTGCTGTCACTGGGTCTGTTCTTAGAAGGCATGCTTGGCTTAAGGAGCAAAATTTGCCAGATCATGTTAAAGCTAAATTACTGGATGTTCCTTTAAACCAAGACCGCCTGTTTGGCAACAAAGCAGAAGTACTTAAAAAGATGGAGGGAAAAGCTAAATCTATGCAAACGGTTAAAGATTTCCTGCAAGTATAGCCTCACAGATTTAGTAGACATTGCCCTTCTAAGAATTGATCCTTTCCTGTCTCTTCCAGGCCTCCTCAGTCCAAACCCAGGAACAGCAGACCACCTAGGCTACAGTCTCAAGGTACTAACAGGCCTAAGCAGTGGAGGGCTCCCAATTCCAAAGCTTGAAGTAGTAAGACACCCCCTATGGAAAACTGTCATTATGACTTTGCCTTAAACCTTCCAAGCCCTGCTCAACTGACTGCTCCCTTAGGGGGAAAGATCGCCCTGCATGCAAAAAGCTGGGAACTCATTACCCAGGATAAATGGGTTTTAAAAATTGTTTCCCAAGGATACATTCCACTTCCACACTTTATCAACCCCAAACGGTTGGCCAGACCTACCCCCAAATCAGTGGGCAGAGGCTCAACAGCAGGTTCTTTCACTTCTAAGTATCAGGGCTATTCAACCTGTCCCAGCAGAAGAAAGGGGACAAGGTTTTTACTCAGGACTTTTCCTGGTACCCAGAAAAGACAGCTCCTGACATCCTTTCCTGGACCTCTCTACTCTGAACAACTTTTTGGTAATCCCAAAATTCAAAATTCTAACTCTTCATCAGCTGCTTCATATGCTAGGCAAAGATGCCTGGTTGGCAACCTTGGACTTAAAGGAAGCTTACCTGCACATTCCAATAAGGGAATCTTGCAGGAAATACCTACGCTTCAGAGCAGGCTACAGGCACTATCAGTTCTCTGCACTTCCCTTTGGCTTATCTACTGCGCCCAGGGTATTCACAAAGTGCCTAGCTCTAGTCATTGCATTTTGCAGGCAAAGAAATATTCAAATATACCCATACCTGGACGATTGTCTAATTCAGGCAGAAAGCCAGGACTTGCTACTAAATCATCTGGCATTTGTAAAGAAACTGCTAACCTCACTGGGGTACACTATAAACAAAAAGAAATCTCATGTAGTACCCTGCCAACAAATTGTATTCCTGGGAGCAGGCTTTAACACAACTTCCCAGATGGCCTACCTCATGCCAGAGAAACAAGTTTATTTGACAGCCTACTTCAAACTACTGGCCACAATGACCCAGCTATCTGCAAGGAAAATACTGCAAGCCCTGGGGTTCATGGCCTCTTGCATCCTACTAATTCCATATGCAAGACTGCATATGAGGAAACTACAATGGTATCTAAAAAGCCTATGTTGTCAACATTCTTGGGACCTGGAGTCAATGATTCTTGACATTCCTTGTATAAAGACAGAGTTCCTTTGGTGGGCAGAGGCCAAGCCCTAACAACAAATGCATGAGACTATGGCTCACTTGGCAGGGCAGTGCATTCAGGACAAATGGAACCCAAGTCAAATGCACCTGCATATCAATCAAAAAGAAATGTTAGCTGTACAGAATTCTCTGACAGCCTTCAAGGACCATATTCTTCCAGGACAATTATTGGTAAAGACAGACAACACCACTGTTATGTGGTACATAAACAAGCAGGGGGGAACCCACTCGTACCCTCTCTGCAGACTAGCCATGGCTCTGTGGAACATAGCCTTGAGCTACCAAGTGCACCTACAAGCTCAATACCTGCCAGGCAAGCTAAATTCACTGTCAGACGACCTAAGCAGAAATCTCGTGGACCCACATGAGTGGAAACTGGAACCAAAGATATTCAACATTTTGAGAAACAAATGGGGGAGCCCAGAGATAGACCTGTTTTCCTCCACTCAGAACTACCAATTGGACAAATTCTGCACAAGGACTCCCCACAGAGAAGCTTGGAAAGTGGATGCCCTGTCCTTTACCTGGGAAAACCTCTCAGTTTATGCCTTTCCCCCTCTGCCTCTCCTCTTGAAAGTTCTGCTAAAGATCAAACAGGACAAGCCGAGGACAATTCTCATTGCACCAGACTGGCCACGACAACACTGGTACCCCCTCTTGCGCAGTATGTCACTGCTGGAATCATGGCACATGCCTCAGACCCATTCCCTGCTGTCCCAGCAGGAGGGCCAGATTCTGCACCCTCAGCTTCAAACCCTGAACGTTGCAGCCTGGCTAATTGCCTGAGCTCTCCAATACCCTCCCTCAGTAAGCAAGTGCTGGATGTCATTCTGGAAGCAAGGAGGCATAGTACTAGAAAATTCTATGCTGAAAAGTGGAAAAGATACTGTTCCTGGAGCCATACTCAGGAGATAGGCACAACAGTGCCCAGCTTACCGCATATTCTTCAATACTTAACAGAGATGCTCCACAAGGGCCTTTCCTTCTCATCTATTAAAATTCATGCCTCAGCCATTTCAGCAGATTACAAAACTGAGCCACCCCTCTTCTTTCACCCCCTGCTGAAGCAATTCCTCAGAGGGGCCAAAAAATTAAGATCACCCAGGAGAGCCCCTACTCCAGCCTGGGATCTTAACTTTGTATTGGAAAAGCTCACTCTACCTCCTTTTAAACCAGCAGCAGCTGTAGAGTTGAAATTCCTTTCTTGGAAAACAGCCTTCTTTCTAGCCATCACTTCAGCAAGAAGAGTGTCTGAATTATAGGCCCTCATGGCAGTGGAGCCCTTCATCATCTTCCATGCAGACATGGTGTCCCTCAGGACCAGTCCTTCCTTTATGCCCAAGGTAGTATCCAGTGTTGCCCTTAATTAGTCCATTCATTTGCCAACCTTCTTTTCTAATCCACAGAACAAAGGAGAATGAATACAGCACTCTTTGGACGTGCACAGACAACTAAGATTTTATTTGGACAGGACTAAGCCTATCAGGAAAACTGAACAGCTGCTAGTTGCCTTTGCTGCAGGGGCAGAGGGGAAGGCCATTTCAAAGCAGACCATTTCTAAGTGGATAGGCCAGTGCATTCATTTCTGTTATAAGCACCACAGAAAACCTACCCCACAGGGGATAAGATCACATTTCCACCAGGGCTGCATCTACTTCAACAACCTTTCTCAGAGGTGTTCCTACCAGGGACATCATAGAAGCTGCTACCTGGAGCTCTGTATATACCTTCACCAAGCATTACCACATGCCTATTTTTTCTAAATCCAGAGCTGGTTTTGCCACTGCAGTCTTGCAGGGCTTATTAGCTGGTCCTAATGCTCTCTAACTGCCTCCTCCCTTCCTTAGCTTTGGGAATCTACCCAAATGTAATGACTGCAACAGTGAAACACGAAGAACATAGTACAGTTGTGTACACTTACCATAAATGTAGATGTTTGAGTGTATTCACTGTTGTAGTCCTGGTTACCCTCCCTCCAGCCCCCTGACATCTATTGGCTATACCTTTCTTCTTCTTTACTGTATTTAAGGTTTCTGGTGTATTTGCTTTTTGTTGAAGGTGTAAACTTGTATATAATTGCTTCCCATTATGGGGGCACCTGACATCTGGGGCAAGAAAAACTAATGTAATAGCGTCGGCTGCATGCTTTATACCCATGACTACCTGACGTCATGGAAGAAGAGGCAGCATCTGACGCAGGACCCAAGACTTTGTTAATCAGGCCGACTGAGGGCAAACTGCAAGCAGATAACCCAAATGTAATGACTGCAACAGTGAATACACTCGAACATCTACTTTTATGGTAAGTGTACACAACTGTACTTTTTGTTCCCACCCAAACCATAACACACTGAAAAGTAGGTAAAAGTAATGAGTAAACAGTTAAAACCACAAACAAAGCAGAATTAATCATCCTGTTAACAGTGCATACAGCTTTCAAGATAGTTGCAGTGTCTTCATGTAAGTTCGTTACGAGACAGCATTTATTCAAGTAGTGATAGAATTGAATAAACAATCTCAGACTGTAACACTAAATACTGAATAGTAGAATGAAGTAGGCTGTATTCAGTGATCTGTGATAATGTCAGTCAGAGATAACTGTTGCACTGCCCAGGCTGACATGTTGAGGTGTGTTTGCGGATGTATGCTTGTGTGATTTGACATCCTTCCTTGGACTGGGGTCACATCAAGGAATAGTTTTATGCCATATGCCCAATAACTTCTGAGATAGACTCGTGCTTCCCACAACCCCGAATAGTATAACATGGACCATGGGGTTGGAAAATGAATGAATGTGAGATTTACCTTTTTATGCAGCATTTAACTTTCTGCCTATTTCGTACTGTTTTATTGTAAATGTACTTTTCTACTGCAGCTCTCTAGTACTCTCTGCTTTGTGATGTTAAGTACACACTCCGTTGTTGGGTTGTTGTTGGGTCTTTCGGCTTTTCCCGGTTAGGGGTCGCTACAGCAGAACTCTGGTCCGCTAATGATTGGCAGTAGATTTTTACGTGCCGAGTTGCCAGCCCTGACGCACAACCTTCAACGAAAGTACGCCCATTCACGCATGTCACCACACAGAAGACGCTCTAGCCGTGAATCGAACAGGATAACATCTTACTGTGAGGCAACAACACTACTGCAGCACCACCATCGCAGTTGTTTGGGTTACTCTTGATATATAACCTTCCTCATCTTTAACATTGTAAGGTATTACATATGAATTCTTTTGTACTGGTTTTTTATGTTTATATATTTGGTGATCATGTGAGATGGATGATGTCAGGGACTGTTTTCAGTCACAACGCGGCCATACAATGTAATATAAATGCAAAAATGTGTGTAATATCACTTATGAAAAACAAAGAGAAGTAAGGGAAGGGGGAGTAAATCATGGAATATTATTAGTATGCTAGTATAGTGTTAATTTGCAGCTGTATCAGTGTTAATATTAGTTAACCTAATTCTTATTTGAAAGTTATGTTTATCTTTATATTAAACTACTAGTTGAAAGTATCTGATATAACCATTAGAGGTTTATTGTCTGGGTCATCCTTAAAAATGGCCATAGACTGAATGGGTGTGCCTAATTAACAAAAGAAGAAAAATAATAAAGCAAATAATCAGTATGTGTGTCCTGAATGGCATTTTAAACTCTTAGATACATGTTATTTTCTTGTAGTTCTCCAGATTATTGAATTTTAGTGTATTCTAAACATACCTCTCAAACTGCAAACATTGAAAATAGGATCTTAGGCCCTTGAAAATAGGAACATCCCCTAAACATATGGGCATCTAATTACCATAACATTTGAATACCAAATAGCGCATCACACTTTCCAGTTCCAGTAGGAAAGGTGGATAGTGCTCAGAAACATGTTTAAAAATCAGAGGTGACAAGGATGGTGTTAAAACACAAGAACTTTATCAAAGGAACAGTGGAAATCTGTACAATGAACTGTATTGCAAAATTTTACAACATAAGGTTATTTATTTTTTCTTCAGAAAAAAAGTTGTGGTAAGATGTGTGTCCTCTTCCTTTAAATTATTCTTGCTGCTAATATACTGGGCATGTAGTGTGGTTTTTTGTATAACAGACAGCTTCAAAAATCATGTGAAGAGGGGAATTCAGAAACATTTGGGAAGGAGTAAATCAAGCCTGAAAATAGGAACGTCGTTTCAGCAACAGAGACATTCTAAATCAGGTCTGAAAATATGAACTTTTCTCCAAAATAGGGACAATTGAGAGTTCTGGATGTAAGTATTACTGTATGACTTTAGAAGGAGTTAGGATTTGTTTCCTTTTTATGAACATATGAAAGAGAGAGAGAAAGAGCAAGAGAATCTGAATATTTGAGAATGTCTATAAAGGAGACATTGCATTATTTGTTGTCTGGGCAGAGAGCATTTGATTCTCTAGATTCTAAAGAAAGTAAGATCAGAATTTGTGAAATTGCTGATGTACCTCTTTAACAAATATGCCATAGATGGAGTGATACCATAGTTCTTAGCCTTCCAGGGTTTAGGGTTGGCATAGTGGTAAAGGTGTTCACTTCACAGATACAAAGTACACAGTTTGATTTTCACCTTTGTAGAAAATTGGCGAGTGTTAAAATGGCCTATAATGGCAGCAAGCCTACTACTTTCCTAAGAACCTATAAAACTATGAATTACTTATCACAGTGTAGGACACACGCTAGCAACTTCAAATAGGAAGCTTCCAACGTGGGTAATAACTGTTTCTTAATAGGTGTTAAAAGTTATTTTGATAAATTAATATGTTCAGCATTATTTACTATGGTTGTTTGTAGAAGAAAAGGGATAAAGTGCTTACAACATCCCTAGATGACCTGGTTTTGACTAGCAGCGCTGGCTCTAGAGGGACCAGATTGGGAAGGGTGGGAGTCAGTAACTAGTGCCATTTCACCCATCAGGGAGTTCTGCCTAGGCTCGCTGCAGTAGCAACATTTACAGCTTGTGAGGTCTTAGCTCCAAGCAGGATACCCCTTAGGCAAGAGCTTGCACATGCATAAGAGCACTTCTGGGTAGCAATTGGTTGTTAGAGGGGTAAGGGTACACTCCCAGCAGCAGGCTCCTCAGCTCCCTCACTGGCCTCAGCCATAGGCTGGGTTGAGCCTGGGAGAAGCTAAGGCAAGTACAAGTGACCCGCTGAATGAGAAGAGGATCTGGTGGCAGATGATCGACATCGGGGAGGATAACGAGGAAATAATCGTGTGACAGATCCTTTCACTTGAAAACATCACAGAATGTCAGATGTTAAAGTCTCAAAATGAAGAATGTTTCTCATGATGAGGTACACGTAATAGGTATCAGTGGTACCCCAAACTATAGGATAGCGGATTTGATTTCACTTCACAAGAATGGGAGTAGAGCAGAGAGCAGGGAGTCTTTAGACCAGATAAGCCAGACTTCTGTAGTAGATAAACTGCTTGTGACTGAACGAAATGTAGAATACATACAAAACAGTGTAATGCAGAACCCAGTCAGCATATATTTAAGATTAAAATTTCAATTCAGGTACATCTAATAGATGAGTGATAACACCTATGAATACTCGTAATGTATTGCAAATAGCTTGATAAATTGTAGCAAATTATTTGACACACAACCACATGAATGACTAAATGCAGAAGTTAAACATCCCTGGAATGAGCCATGAAGAGGTAACCTCTGCAGATACTGACAGGATAAAAGAAAACAGAAGTTAAATGTAGGGGGGGTGTACATAATGAAGAAAGAGGAGTTATTAGCAAAAGCCTGAAGGATGAAGCCATAGCACTCAACCTTTTGCATCCGGAATTGGGGACAAATCCAAAAATAATCAGGAAGAGTCAAAGGCACTTATATACTGTTAACTGGAGAAGTTGACAGAAAAAGAGAACGTGAATCGACATGCATTTGCTGAAGTAAAATAAGTCTGTAACTCTAATCACTGCTGTTGTTTAGTCAGTATGTGAGAGAAGTCTGTAACTCTAATCAGTGCTGTTGTTTAGTCAGTATGTGAGAGAAGTCTGTAACTCTAATCAGTGTTGTTGTTTAGTCAGTATGTGAGAGAAGTCTGTAACTCTGACTACTGCCATTATTTACTCGGTATAGTCTGCCACACTTTTTCCCAAATTTACCAGGTTTAAGAGGGACAAAGCAAAATTTAGATCCAAAATTAGGTATGTCCTTGAAACTCTGGGGAGAGTTGAGAGGTATGGATGAAATTAATCTAGTTCAACTTGCAGAATTTTACTATTTCGAGTTAAGCATTTTTTGAAACAATCCAGAGTGAAGTAGTTGGGTGTCTATTTTTGGGGGGGGGGGGGCTGATACATTAGAGTGTCATCTGTATGCAAGTCTCTCACTGCCATGACTGTGTATCTCCTCCGATCATGTACACCTGTACCTCAGGACATCCTTCTGTGTCACCATGTCCGTGTTTCATAGCAGACTGGTTGTGCTCATGTTGGCTGCAAACCATTGATGTAATGTCATGGAAGTCATGGTGTTGTCCCCCTTTTTGCTCTCATGTCCCTTAGTTTCCACTGTGCTTCTGTGAGGTGCACATATGCATCCACATCTGTATTCTAGTATGGAAGTCATGGTGTGGTCCCCTTTTGCTCTCATGGCCCTTAGTTTCCACTGTGCTTCTGTGAGGTGCACATATGCATCCACATCTGTATTCTAGTAAAAGACATCCAACTACATCTCCCTTGTATTTCTGCATCATAATCTCCTAGCCTCCACTTGGTTGAGATCTGGTGGTTACCGTGTTCCTGCCTCCTCCCATAGAACGACAGCAGTCCTTATGATGTAATCTATCTGTCTCCCCAAATGATTCCTCACCAGTATAGATCTGTTGCTAAACCCAGGTCATTAGCACTGCATAGTGATGCATTTTCAGTGGAAGAGCAAATGCTTCAAGTAGCGATTACAGATTACATTAATAGTACAAAATCATTGTGAGAAGATGATGGCATAGAAAGCTGGGAGATTCTTAGATCTTTAGGAAGAATATCAGCAGGAAGAGGAAAATCATGCCATCTTTGCCAGTAGTTGGGGAGGCACTCTGCCCTGTGTTTTGTATATATCTGGAGACCCTTCACCACAAGGACATGCACAGGTCTAAGGCTGTCCAGGTGTGAGGAGGCAACATGGTACAGGCTGTGTAGCAAAAGCCATGTGAGTAATGTTTAAATGCATTTGACACACACAGCCTGGAGGAAAGTAGAGCTAAGTGGCATGTAAGGTGAAACTTTCAGTTATTTTAAAGGAATCGATGAAGCCCAGGAAGCAGCTTCTAGTAAAATAATTTTGCAAGATTAGTTGGGCACGGTTTTGAAAATGGTGAAGGCATTAACTCTTTTTTAAAGTGTATGAGACACTAGTTTGTTTTTGCACAGGGACAGTTGGGGATGCTAGGGATAGCCTTTCACAGAAAGTACTGGAAATGAAAACAGTGCAGGGATTCAAAATGTCATGGGACAGACATAAATTTGTTTTAAGGATGGACAAAAGATAGTAAAATGCTACTTTGCTAGCATGAGCAATATACCCAGTGGTAGGTGAATAACCTGACTTTGCAGTTAAGTAAGTCGTTGTTTGCAGTAATTTACTTTTTTTTCATGTGTGATTTTCAAATCAAAGACAGCATAGTGATACAGTAATTTCTCCATGTTGGTTCTCATCTGGAATGCCTTAAGTAAAGAATCTGTACAATCTTCCTGTATCAGTGTGAGTTTCTGCTAAGTTCTCCAGTTTTCTTTCATATCCTGAAGATGTGCTATGACTAAATTGGTGATCCTCCACATTGCCTTTAAGGGTGTGTGTGTGTGTGTGTGTGTGTGTGTGTGTGTGTGTGTGTGTGTGTGTGTGTGTGCGTGTGCGTGTGTGTGTGTGTGTGTGCATGTATGTACTCGTATGCATGTCATGTATTGAGTTGCTTGGACATTTGGAATTAGTTTCATTGCCCTGCACACACAGAGTGCTGGGTTAACCCCTGCTTCCCTAGTGACCCTGAAACAGTGGGTTATTGCAGAACTAAGGACTGAATGATCTTTCAAAACCAAGAAGCTCAGTTACAGAGGATTTTCTGCCATTGGTAACAGAAAGTACTGTCAGCTTATGAAACTGTAAATTTTACTCTGAGCACCATTGCATATAAAATCACTTTTGTATGTAAAACAAACATAGAACAGCTAGCACACCTAGAATTGTTGAGTTGAATATCATTTCACAGCATTTAGGTTAAACATCGGATACCTCTAAGGCAATGTATATAGTAAACAATATAGCAGTGGATAAGTAACAGAGAACTGAGTTTTCTTCTGCATGTTGCTGTCTGTGAGTAGAGAAGTTGATAGTGCAGGAATACTTTGGGATTTTCATTTGAAGTGCAGCCTTTAGGACAGTTTGATAGTGCAGCCTATACATTTTGTATACAAAAGAAATAACCATGTTGTTTCCTTCATGTTTTGTAAGAATGAGAAATCTTAAAGAATGTAAGTTTAAAGATTTGATTATATGGATTTGTAGGACTGTAATGTCATAATTTATTTCCACATGGATATACTGTCAGGTTGAAGGTTCCATCATCTGTGTAACTTGCATTTTAAGAGTTCTGTTGCGCAGTGCGCATTGGTGGTCAGGTACAAATACTCAATATCTTGTGACTGTACTTTAAAAATATAACGTGTTTGTTATGCACACTCTCTGTTTTGGGAAGATGCCTTTTCTCTTGTTTCTTTTATTCTTACAGGTTGCTAGCATTTTGTTTTGCTGTAATAAATTTGAGCGTTTGTTTAAAATATAGTGTCATGCCATGATTTTGTGTGTGTGTGTGTGTGTGTGTGTGTGTGTGTGTGTGTGTGTGTGTGTGTGTGTGTGTGTGTGTGTGTGTTAAATGCTTAAAAGGATACAGTTCATGTTCAATGATATGTGCATTGTATTTGGTCTTCCCACCACATTAGTTCATTTTGCTGGTAGCTAGTCATTATCTTTGGATTGTCCCTTGCTGAATCTATTTTTTTCTGCCTTTGTAAAGCAAAGTAGGCATCTGCATGAAATATTTATTCTGCAATTACTAGAAGTTGCTGAAACCTATCAAGCTTGGCCTTTATTATTTTAAATAGAGCCAGGCTATCCTGAAGGTTTGTTAAAAGGCTAGATGGATCTTATGACAGAGATGCATACAGAAACGCTAATGGCAACAGTTTAGAAGCCATTTACTGTATGAAGTATCAGTTGGCTTAGACATGTAATTTATTATTGAAAAGCAGTGGATTATAAAAGCCTGCTGAGAACATTACTGAAAGTGGCTTGAGGGCAAAGGTTGAGTCAACATTAAGAACGCCTGTGAAGTACAAACAGAATGGCAGTGTGCTTTAATATTGCTACTTTTTTAATGTTTTGTTTTATCAAAAGGATGTGTGCTTCTGTTGTGTCTTTACATGGCATTTATTGTTCCAGTGGACTCTTGTATTTCCACATCTGTGGTACTAACACACTGAAAGTATGTCCATTAAAAAACCTGCCAACTTTGCTCTGAACTTTACTCTCTGGAGTACCACAACTTGTTTTAGCTAATATTTCACAGGCATGTTATATAAATTGTGTATATATTTTTTTCCCTTGGAAAAAAATGACAATTGTCTTTTATTTACAATTTAATTGTTGCTATTTACAGCTATATTAAATGTACTTCTATTTATATGGTAAAAAAATAATTTTGAAGGAAAAAAAACTGCCATGATATCATCACAGATGTCTAGGGGCTCAGGGTTTTGTGCGTGCAGTTCCTGCTATACATAAGGCTAAATACCTTTTGTAGACTTATCTGTACTACTATTACTCTACATTTCCATTTCACTCTTAATAAAAAAATGAACATTTGTGGGGATTATGTAACTCTCTTCAAGTAATTATTTTGAAGGTCTTTGTACAGTATGTTGTTCTGTCTTAGTTTAATTTGACTGCCAGACAAAAGTGTTGTGTTGACCATGGTGATGACATTGTTAAGTTGTTTTCTATGTAATACCAAAATGTTTTTGGAAGTGGAGATGAAAAGCTCTTTGTAAGTATGGAGAGGTCTGTCATGAAAAAAAAAATTACTCAAGGCTAACTATGAAAGAGAAAGACTGCCTTCTCTGTACTGATTTTTTTTATTCCCATTATGTAATCAGTCTGTATTCAAGATACTTTTTGCACCAGTGACACATCCGGGTTTGCTCAGCTTTGTTTGAAAGATGTGTACTTTTCTACATATGGAGAAAATGATTGCAGATTTTCTTTGGCAAAACCTTTTATGTTTCACACTCCCAGTGCGATGTACTTCTGGTTGGCTTTGTTCTGCAGTAACACCTGCCTAAACCCCCTTCCTAAACTAAATTTTTATTCCATATATAATGTACAATCCCTGTGAAGTCATACCTATCAGTGTAAAAGTGCTACCCTTGTACCAACCCCACTACTAATTCTCTTATCTTACGCAGCCGAACAAAACTGTCTTTCGGCTTTTCCCGGTTAGGGGTCGCCACAGCGGAACTCCGGTCCGCTAATGATTGGCAGTAGATTTTTACGTGCTGGCTTGCTGGGCCTAACGCACAACCTTCAATGAAGGAACGCCCATTCACACATGTCGACACACAGAAGACGCTGTAACTAAGAATCGAACGTGCAATGTCTAACTGTGAGGCGACAAAGCTACCGCAGCACCACCACCGCAGCCGAACAAATGTCTGTAAATTCTCACAGTGTTACTATAGTAATCCCCTGGTTATGGGTCACAAGTGGATTTAACTGTTTGGATAAGATATGCACATCTTATGTGCTTTCTGTGCACTGGTATTTTAGTGGTAGTATCTGCTATATACACTGTAGAATAATGCAGAAAGTTCTAGTGATGATGAGAATTCTTATGCTCTGCTTATAGTGTTCTATAGAGGTTTCTTAGCTTAACATGCTGTAAATACTGTATGGTGTATGTAATATGGTTATAAACTGTTAAGTTATCCTAAGTGTTGTTATATGTTTTTAATGTTGGCTCATTCAAATGTATATAATAATGTAGGATTGAGATTTTTTTCTTCCCAGGCCTCTGCTGAAAAGGGGCTTGTCCCAGTTGGACTTTCTCTGTAAACAAGTGGAATCAGGCATGTCATAGTTGCGTACCTTTCTGCTAACCCTGGTGCATATAATTATTGAATAAAATTCTGACAACGGCTTGGACAAGTCATTTGCTGTGAAGGGTAAAATTTAATTTTGCTCTTTCTAGTTTCAAGACAGTGATATGAGAATTCAGGTTATCTACCCAGAGCATGCATTTTGTGAGTTGAATGTTTGTCCTCCAGTGACAGGCTAAATTGCTCATTTATGTTTGCTATTTTTGCAAAATATACCCGGTTTATTATTATTTCTTTTAAATGGATTGGATGGGGATGTGGAAGAATCTGTTTTTATAAGTAATAAAACAACAGAATGTATGTGTTTGCACAGAAGCATTATATTATATACAGTGTACAACAGAGTACATTCTGTGGAATAGGGTTACCTTTTTTAATTTGTTACTTTATGTTAATTACATTGGCAAAAAAGTGAACTTCACGTGTAGTACTGTAAAATACATTTTGAAAGTATGATGACTACACACACACACACACACACACACACACACACACACACACACACACACACACACACACACACACACACACACACACACACACACACACACACACACACACATTGTGTTTATTGCAAACGCACAGAGACACTCCATTCCCAATGTGTATTCCATATGGATTTTGATACTTGAGGTTGCATTCTCCTCCAAGCAGTAATTTAGTGTCTGAGTCAGAAAAAAAAAATACTGTTCGATTCCTAAAGATACATTGCCTAATGGGGAAACAGAAAGCCTTTGTTCAATTTCTGAATACCTGTTGGGTGTGCCACTCCAAAAGACTGTGAAATTCTACATTGTCATTGTACACATGGTGTAAAATAGCAAAGCAGTGAAGTGTCCTTTCAAATGATTGGGCCTCTTTGGCATAGGCAGTAAATGCTCTACTTGTCTGCTGGCACTGGGATTGCAAACAGGTAGTAAGTGCTCTACCTGTCTGTTGGCTCTGGGACTTCAAACAGATAGTAAGTGCGTTGTCTCCTCCCAGTAAGACGTTGTCCTGTTTGATTCTCAGCTAGAGCGTCTTCTGTGTGAAGACATGCGTGAATGGGCGTACCTTCGTTGAAGGTTGTGCGTCAGAGCTGGCAACTCGGCATGTAAAAAAAATCTACTGCCAATCATTAGCGGACCGGAGTTCCGCTGTGGCGACCCCTAACCGGGAAAAGCCGAAAGACACAACAACAATAAGTAAGTGCTCCACCTGTTTGCTGGCTCTTGGACTGCAAACAGGTAGTAAGTGCTGTATGTGTCTGCTGGCACTGGGATTGCAAACAGGTAATACGTGCTCTACCTGTCTGCTGGCTCTTGGATTGCAAACAGGTAGTAAGTGCTGTATGTGTCTTCTGGCACTGGGATTGCAAACAGGTAGTAAGTGCTCTACCTGCTTGCTGGCTTTGGGATCGCAAACAATACATGCTGGAAGAAAGGCCATTAGCAGCCATTACTAGCACTGGTATGCAAGTAAGTTATTCAGTTGTGTTGGTTTTAATCGGTACATCGCAGCTGTACATATTATGTTCATATTTTTCAGGAGTCAGCCTTTGTTTACCTCTCAGTACAATTTCCACGTTACATATGGTTTGTGAACTTGAAGTTTGTAAACTTCTTCCATGCAGAGTAGCTGTAATTGCATCATCATGCCGAGCTTAGTAAAGTGTTGACTCGAATTAAGAATGGAGTGAATAATACTTTTCTTTCTGTGCTGCAATGTTTTGAAAGGTGTAGACATTATATGAATTGCACATTGTTAATGCTTTCCTAGGTAGACTTGCAGAGTGGCAGTGTGGTGACATGCCTTTGATTTACTGCATTTCTGACTTCTCCCGTGTTAGTTGGTCCCCCTGATACTGCTGTGGTGGTCTTGATTTCCTTCAGCATTGCAGACTAGACAGCAACAGCAGTCTTTTTTTTTTTTTTTTTTTACTTTTATCTACTGGAGTGCAACTTAAAAATTAAAGCAAAGCAATTTTATTATTTTAATATGTTTTTTTCAGTAAGTATAATTCCCTAGCATTCCTTGTGGCACTCTGAATAAGTCCAACTACACTTTGGCATATACAGAACCCAATAACAGAATTTCAGCAGCGCAGAAATACTTTATTACAGTTAGCACATACACTGTAGGGTTATCACCTTTTCAAATGGCCAAAGTGGGACATTTTTGGTACAAATATCAGATTTTACAGGCCGACACATACCCACGGTCAGTACAAAGGTTAGAACTTAACTTTTTTGCCTAAATAAAAGCTTATTCCTGTAGCATTTTAGTTGCTTATTCTGTTTCGTATAATGTTTAGGTATTTTTAGATACAGAATAACTGTTTTATGCAACTATTACATAACATATAGGAAATAATTTTGTCCTAAAATCTCAGGACATTTGCCATTTTTACAATTTTTTGTCAGGACACAACTGCCCAAAGAGGGACTGTCCCTCGCAAAGTGGGACAGGTGGTAACCGTAATACACTGTGGTTTCCATATTTTCCTGTTGGGGCTGTAACTCTCCTGCAGTATGCTGGAAAGCTTGCTGTTTTCTTTAAATAAGACTAGTTGCAGCTGAGCAATTGAAATTATATTACTAAACCACATCATCCATCAGCCCTTTGACTGCATTTGTCCATCTGATACACTGATTTAAAAAGGGCCTTAAGGAAAAAAACTGTAAAGAAAGGAAAGACATAAAAACCTCCATTTGCAGCTACGTACAGTGAAGCTGAAAGGAAATGCTGAAGGTACAGGCTCTCTGATAGCCTATGGATGGAATCAAATACTGCAGCCGAGTTGCAACACCTCCCAGTGGGATATGCCCAGAGTGAGCAGCTGCATCCTAAGTACAGCATCTCCACTGGGGTTTACCCAGTATTGCAGAATGCAACAGTGGTACAGCAAATCTGATGAGATATGCTCAAAACTGAAGACTGCAGCAGAGGGACAGCATTTCCCATGGGACAGGATATGGCAGAGGGACAGCATTTCCCATGGGACAGGTTATGGCAGAGGTACAACATGTCCAATGGGATATGCCGAGGATGGGAGGATGCAGCAGAGGTACAATATCTCCAATATTATGGCCGGGATGGGAACGTGTAGCTGAGTTACAGCATCTCTGGTGGAATATTCCCAGGATGAGGGAATGCAGCAGTGGGTACAGCATCTCCAATGGGATATGTCCAGGATGGGAGAATTTAGCAGAGTTACAGCATCTCTGATGGGATATACACAGGCTTTGACAACCCGCTTGCTTGTAACTGGCTTGATAAAGACATCTAGGTGAAGAACATTCTTCAGTTACTATCACCTTTTGTATGCGAGCAAAGTTTTATAAAATGTATGTATAGCTCATTGTGTGCGTTTGTGTGTGTTATTGTTTGTACACTTTATGACTTGGCTTGTTATGCAGGCACTGTCAGGACCTGCTGTTTTATTTCCTTTTGTTGGGCAGGTAAGTCCCACTTATAAGCAGATTTTATCATATACTATTTCAGAACAAAGTAAAAGCAATTTACTGACACATTAAATTCACTTCATAAATCTTCACCCAATTTTATAATCAACCAAAGATTTTAACTTTGCAAACATTTAATATTAATGTTTCCTTTTTAACCAGGAGGCAAGTTGCATTTAGCTTGATTTTCCAAATCAGTTTTCTCTTTTCTAACACGAGTCCAAGTCACCATATGCAATACTCACACACACAGAATAGGTAGCAACAAAAATAAACTTTTTAAATGTTTTACAAATAATTGAGTGCTTTGCCAGCATATTAATTTCAACTTTGTTCTTAATAGCATGTAACATGTTGTAATATTCTGTTTGCAAATTTCCGTTTCATGTTTCATATGTAAAATGCTTCAAAATTAAGCAGATGCTTAGTAAACCACTTTCTCCAGGTTATAGTTGTAGCTGCTGTTAGATCAAATACTAAAATGTATGCTATGCACTGTTACAGATTTGCTGGTATTTATTCATCTGTGTGTCCTACAGAAATCACATGGATAAATGCCACTAATGCATAAAAGTAGATTAAATGTCCTACTTCACTGATTTATTCCTTATAAGTATCGGGTTACTTCACGTTAAAGCATCTTATTCATTTGCTGATATGCGTCTTTTACTCAGAACTGACTGCAACCACACAGAAAGGTGAAGAAAGGTAATAGCAGAAGCAGATGGTTTTCACCTTAATAGTTTTTCACACATTCCATATGACACATTTCAGTGGATTTTGTGTTAGTCAGCTGAGTGTACCCAACAGGGACTTCTAATATTTCAACCTTGATTCTTTACTGCGTGTCCAAAATAGTAAACGCTTCATACACACGAGGGAGTCTTGTGTTATATTTCTCTCAACTTTTGCAGTATCCTCCTCACTGCTGGCAGGGGTGGAAATGGAGATAGTAAAGCGACAAATGGGCAGCTGTGGCCAAAGCACAGATGTGATGACCAATGACCAGATGCTACTAACAGTAACTCCCCTCCCGATGCATTTGATGATATACCAGGTCACCGAGTTTTTATTAATTTGTTTGTTAACTGTGCCTGTTTTCAGGTGCAACCAAAGATCACTCTGTGAAACTGAAAAACTACATTTCCTGAGTGTGTGTGTGCGTGTGCATGTATATGTATGTATGTATGTATATATATATATATATATATATATATATATACACACACACACACACACACACACACACACACACACACACACACACACACACACATACACACACACACACACACACACACACACACATATATATATATTGTGTATAAAATGTGTATCTCTCCCTCCGTCGCTAACCTTTTCTCTTAGCAGTAAAACTGTAGCACCATTTTCATTAGCATTCGTGTATGTGGAAGTTAAGTAGTTTTTGGTTAGTTTTTTTTAATTTAATTTTAATATATTCATTTGTTAATTGGGTAAGTGAGCTGGTTATTGTGACACCATTTCAGCCATGACCCAGTAAGACATGGGTAAATACGGTATGCAGGCAGTTTACAGTAACCAAATAAGTTGCTTGTTTTGGGGAGGAAACCAGAGTGAATGGAGTAAACCCATGCAGACAGAGAGAAAGCATGTGACCTCCTTACAGGGTCAGATTCCAGAAGGGTTGTTCTCACTGTAAATCTGCCCTGATTCCAAAACAAGTGCTCTCGGTGTAAGTGACTAACTATGGTGCAAGGCCTATCTATCTATAAACAGACTTACACTGGGGCCAGATTCCAGAAGACCTGCTCTCAGTGTAATTGGCCACTTACACTGAGAACAGATCTTTTGGAATCAGGTCTACAGACAAGAGACCACATGTCAGGATTGACTCTTGGACTTAGACGGAGATGTTAGTTGGTGAGCCACTGTTCAACCCAGTTTACTTAAAAGGATGACTTTCATTTTTTTTTTATTAAAAACATTGAATAGTGTAAATGCCTCATAAACAACTGTAATATTTTCTGAATTTATCTATTCAATCTGCAGTGTAACATTTAAGTAGTTCTGAATCTCTTCAAAAACAGAGTTTAAAACATAATACGGGTATTTTTTTTTCAGACAGACTTCATGACTTTATATTTGGGTCCTCCATCTTATACACAGAAAGGCTTGAGGTGGTATTTATAAGCATTTTCCATCGAAAGTAAAGTAAGAAAAAATGGGCAAAAAACTGTTTTAAGTTCTTCTTTCTGATATGCTTATTATTTGGCTGTTTATTCTCAATGGTTCACCAAAGTATCTTTCTTTTGGGAGACCTAGCAATAACAAAACAGTACCAAAATAATGGATAGTACAGGTGACATGCAGTTTACTTGCAAGACTACAATCCATTTTGTAGCTTGTTACAGATCCCCTGCCATGCCCCAGGATGCCCACTCCACATTTCTGATATAGTGGGTAATATTAAGGTACAAGCCAGTACCCTAATAATGGGCGATTTCAACTACCCCACCATCAACTGGGAAAATTACTCATGTACTAACTCATTTGCTCAGCGTTTTCTGGAATTTTTAAATTCCAACGCCCTGGATCAGCTTGTCCATACCCCCACCAGGGGCAGCAATATCCTACTTCTCGCTGGTCAAATCCAACCACAAGCTAATCACCCTAGACATCCATATTCCACCCCCACCCCCCATTAAGGAAACCGTAAAAAACTTCTCCAAAGCCAACTTCATGGTTTTTAAGACAGAAGTGGCAAACTTCATGACACCCATACAGACGGAAAATAGAGGTATGACTGCTGAATCCTTTACAAGTGCACTGTATAAGCACATACACGAGTGCATGGATTGTGCCATCCCCAACAGAACCAAGACGCTATCCTCCAAAAAAAGGAAGCCAATCTAGTGGTCCCCTGCCATAAATAAACTCTACAACAGAAGGAAGAAGCTGTTGCAAAAAAGAGTAAAATCCCAAGATTGCAGGAACTCCCTGGCAAACCTCAGTAAGAAGCTGAGATCACTCATAAAATCCTCCAAAGCTAGTTACGAAAATAAAATCGCCAGTGATTCCAAAGACAACCACAAAGCATTCTACAACTATGTCAAGAATCTCAATGGCAACACTCAGATCTGCTCTGAGCTACAGCACAATTGACTAGATATACAGAACCAGCTGATATTGCCAACATCCTGGCAGTTAGATTCACTGCAAACTTTACCCCCCTCACCCCACAAAGGGCCCTTCTCTATACAGGAAGAATGCAAAGTCCCTGTATTCACAGAAGCACAAGTAAAGATAGCACTCTCCAAAGCCAAGAACCCAGCATCCGTGGGACCAGACAACATACCAGGCTGTGTTCAGACCGAACTGGCACCCCACCTAAGTACCATGTTCAGTCTTAGCCTCACTTCAGGCTGTGTTCCTACTGAATGGTGCACAGCGATGGGTATCCCACTCCACAAAGGGGGTGCCACCATGGACTCCGGGAACTAATGCCCCATTATCCTGATGAGCCTGGTCTGCAAGGCCATAGAACGTATCATCCTGGATCTTATAAACAAAGACATAGGTAAACTCCAAACTATGGACCCCACTCAGTTTTGGTTTGTAAAAGGTAGATCATGTCTCCTAAACCTGATTGACTTCTTTGAAGCAGTTACCAGAGCCATGGACGAGGGTAAGGTGGTGCACACAGCCTATCTTGTCCTCACCAAGGCTTTTGACACCATCCCCCATGCTGGCATTATAGATAAACTCACTAAACTGGGCATAAATCCCTATGTCACAAGATGGTTGGCCAACTGGCTCACTGACAGAACCCACACAGTGAAAGTAGCCAACTGCAAATCCGACTTCAGACCAATGACAAGTAGAGTACTACAGGGCTCAATCCTGAGACCTCTCCTGTTTGGCATCTACTTCTCAGATGTCCAGGTTAACATGTCAGGTCTTTGGCTAATGAAGTTTGCAGACGCCTGCAAACTAGCAGTCATATTAGAATCGCCTAATGATGTGGACATTCTACAGAGGGGCCTCACTGAGACTGATGCTGGTGTCAAAGTCATGGCCTCAAGCTCAATGCCAAGAAGTGCACTGTCATCCCCTTTGGGAAAAACACTGTACCCATGAACTACCACATAGGCGGTTGCCTACTAAACACTGAAGCGTGATAAGAGACCTTGGGACACAGGTGGACAGTAGTCTCTCCTTTGATAATCACTTTGCCACAGTAGTCAGGAAATCCTTCTACATGGCACACCTCATCACAAAGGGGTTCTACTCCAGAAAAAAATAAGTAATTGTTCCCCTCTACTCATCACTCATTAGACCCATTATAGAGTACAATGCCCCTTTTGGCATGTACCTCACAAGACATCTACAACAACTGGAAAAGCCTCGGAAATACCTTACTAAGAGGATTACCGGCCTCAAACAAATGCCAACTCCAGCTCTACTCCAATGCATATCGCCAACTCAGAGGCGACCTCTGCCTAACATGCAAAGCCATGTCAAACTCAGATCTGTTGGACATGCTGCACTTAAAGAAATCCCAGTTTCTCTGAACACATGCTCCAGGGACCTAAACCTTGCCACCACAATAAACAGAACATGCTGGAGGGATAGATTCCTGTCCCAGAAACTTCCCATGCTCTGGAACAGACTACCCATTCATGTCAAACAAACCTCCTTATTAGCCCTCTTTAAGAAAAATCTTGACAATTGGATGGGAAATAGGAAAATCACCCCAGGATCACTTCTGTGGCTCCACTCAACAGGGGCACAGGAAAATCATTTTCTTGGGTGACGAAAGCCAGGAAACTTTTTTTGGCTTGGCTTATATAGGCCCAGGGGCCAATAGCCTAATACCTACCTATGAACCTAAACTATAGCTTTAACAACAAAGGAGAAAATAAGAGTACAGACATAGGCAGTCAGTAACTCACCCCCTATGGATGTCAAATTAGTGGGTCACATTTGGGTTGCAAAGCTAGGCTTATAGGGATCATTAGCCTAGTATACACTTATAAATTTATAAAATGTGTGAGGGAGGGATGCTTTGTTTAGTCTCTGATGGTAGGTGCTGAAGTGGTATTAACTGTGGAGTGTTTACTTTGATAATAAAGATGATTGTCATTATATATCCAGACAAAACAGGTTTTTGTGTGGGAGTTTTAATAAATGCCATTAATGTTTTTAGACTTGAGCAAAAGTGTAACTTGCTGTCTTTGGGCTCCTTTTGTTTTGTGGTGTGTATTTAAAAATGAATACTATTGCCTTATTTCAGCTTAAAATATAGGGAAACAAAGAGCTAAAAGGTAAAAGAGGAAGCATCAGTATTAAAATTAGCCATGATATTGTGAGGACGAACATCACTGTTCACTTCAAAATTAGTTCCAAAAATTGCGGCAAGCGTGCTGAGAATTGTATTCTGGCTTGGTTGATGGTCACATCTTTGTTATGTTGAGCACCATGGCTTGTGTTGCTTTACTTTTCTGGACTGTCCTAGTAGGATAGTGATGTGAACATCTCTGAATAAGAATGCACCACTCGTGTTTAATGTGCATATTTTTTCAGTATGCATGTGTGCAGGTCTGGGAGGTGCGTGTGTGTATGTGTATGTATATATATATATATATATATATATATATATATATATATATATATATATATATATATATATTTGTCTGTGTCTGTTGGGAATGCTAAATTCATGCTTGACACTACCTTATTCTTTTTCTCTGCACCTTTAGTTAAAGATCTGATATTTTCAGGACTGACATGTTTTATTGTATGTTGTCACAAGACAAGTTTAGTGTTCACAGTTGCTAAGAGCAGCAGTTTTGACATTCCCAGCAGTACTGTAACAAGGTTATTATTTAATTATTTAGGTCTGTAATCTGGCCCAAATTTACTACAGTGCTGCTTTTTCTGGAAACTTGTAAATGGTGGCAGTGATGTTTCCTGGTAATAACATCAGTTCAGTAAGCTTGTAGCTCAGAGGTCAGAAATATCTCTGAAAGTTGTATGGTTGTTGTACAGTTCTTGACCCACTGAGACTTCAGCATTGATTATTTAAGGTCTGCTGGGTCACCTTGACTCCTGATTCTTTGAGAGAAAACAAACAACACATGTAACAATCTCCTTAAGTGTGTAAAAAAATTACTCCAGCAATACTTAAAAAAAAACATCTGGTTTTGTGCAAGCAAACACAAAACGTAAATTCAAATGAGGAAGGAAAAGTGAGTGAAACAAAAGTCAGTCCTACAGTTTTTTTTCCAAAACCTCTAAAGACTTTTGTTGATATAAATATTACTGTCCTCAGCTGGTGAAGTGATGAAATGTCTGATTGTGGTATTCCAAGCAGCTAGAGATATACTACAGTTCTTAGACTGAAGCATGTACTCAGCCAAGCTGCAGGGTCACAGGATTTCACACCGCAGTTTTCAGTAATGATAGCTGTCTTTAGTAACAGGATCTTGTTTGCCATTCCAAGAATGTTAGAAAAAAAATGTCATGGCATAATGTTTCAGCTCGTAATGTAGCACTACATTAATGTTGATTCGGTACAAAAGACAAACTCTACTCTTTGAAGTGAGATGATCCCCAAAGTAAATTAAGAATGTGACATAATCTAATGCATAAATGCAAACCAAATATGTATTTTGTTTATGTTATTAGTCCTGGCTAATTGAGCAAGCTTAGTGTCTCAATAAGCTTATCACTGTACGTACGTTTTACTGCCCACATGTGTGAGATTTGTAGCATTTTTGTTGTATCGATGGAAACTATCACTGTGAATGTGGCAGTTAGATGTCTAGCTCGCTGTTTCTGAAATACACTTGAGTGCTGAAAAACACTATGGCTGCACTGCCTATGCTGAATAGGATGAAGCAAGTAGTCAGAGAATGAATGAATGTGTCAGACTTGATGAGTTTGCACCTGATTAAACCTGCTGCTCCCAAATGAACATTTGTGTTAATGTAAAGTAAATCTGTGGTTCTAGACGAGAAGGATATAAGTACTATTGTTTGAGTTACTGCACAGATGAATGAACAGGGCGGATACATTACAAATTTTCATTTTGCACCTACATTTGTCTACACCTTCACAGTTTTTTGTGTTGCTACTGTATAGCTGTAGCGTCATAGCATCCTGGGTTCAGTTCTTCTGCTGGTTACTATCTGTCAAGAGTTTGCATGCACTGATTATGTCAACATGGCTTCTTCATCTTCTCCAGTTTCTTTTCAACACCAGACATGTTCCTTGGGCTAACTGATTCTCTAGATTTCTGTAAGTGTGTTTGTATTTATATGTCATGCATGTGTATGTGTGTGCCTTGTGACAAACTGTCATCTCATCCAGGGCGTGTCCTGACTTCTAACCATTGATTTCATAGTGAGCCCTGCTTCACAATGACTCTGAATTGCATTACAGGATTACTGACGGTGAACGGATGGATTCTGTAGGTCTTATTGTATTTTTCTTAATGGTTACTGTACTGCAACTTTTAGAATTTTTTTAAATGGCTCCATTTCTGCAATAGCACCATTAAATTCAATTTGACATTAAGTTTAAAATGTATAACTTTGCTGTACATTTTCTATAAAACAAGTAGTATTTCTTTAGACATATAGTCATGTATTTGTATAGTTCCTGAATGAGACTGTTATGACAATGATTTCAATTTTAAGATACCAATAGGAATAACTAAAACTGAACAGTGTGTCAGAGTACTTGTTTCATTCAGAGACGGTATTTATCTTAAAATAATATATATATATTGACATCTTTACACAGAGTAGAAAGTTCTATGCAAATGGTTGGGCTGGCAAACTGATCTTTATACTCTGTATAACTACATGAAAGGCAGAACTCTACATTCATAGAACTAAACCAACAGTAATACTGCATACAGTTTTAAAATATTAAAAACAGATGTACAATGTAATTGGTTTATCAAGGCAAAATAAAATACTTTTTCTCAACAAGGCGGCATGTATTAGTAACATTTTCCCTATAAATGTTGCACGTTGTCCTTCACAAGAATGTCTTCATGAATACTTGAATGCAGTACTGGTACTTTTGTTTTCTTAACCAGTTTCATTTTTGCGACTACAGTTTCTGTTCACCTTCTGGTTTGCCAATCTCTGCTCACCTCTTGGCCTTAACTGAGACAAAAGTCCTGTTGCTTTTTGTGGCAATTACAGAAAATGCACAATGATTTTGGAATGATTTTCCCGTTATATATTTTCTACCTTCTGTATACAGAAACGTTAGAAACATAAATGTTGCATCTTTTAATTGCAATGCAGAATGCAACATTTTCTTTATAGCAGCAGTGCAGACTGTCATCATAGGGGCAATGTACCTGTCTTTTGACCTGTGTCAACAGTGGGCCTAGGCAACAGCAACTGTTAGAAGAGAGATGGATGTGTCTCAAGCTACTGTAAAACTGTAGACTTATGGTGTCATGATATGTAACAGAAAGGCTGTAACCAAGGAGCAAGTGGAAAGCTGGCAAGGCCTGATTTTGGTTTTGAAAAGTTAATTTAAGATAAGTTGTCAGTTCAATTAGAAACACAAACACAATGAGACAGCTGTTTGAATTAAACCTGTTCAAATGAATTGTGAGTTGAATTGACCAGATGAAGTTTAAGTATGTGGTGTATGGCAAAATGCTGGAAGTGTTTACCCTCAATTCACCTTTTGCTAGTAGTACAGAGACACAGTCAAGTTATAATTGTCTGTTTCATGCTCAGTGTATGCTTTGGATTCCCCAAGTATTGTAAAAACAAGAGGTTCCTCTCTACTTTGATAATAAATAAGCTGATAAAGTCTTTAGTTCATTTTGACATTGCTTCTCTTGCCAACTAACAAGGCACTATAAAATATATCGTAATTTAATAGTTATCAGTAATGTTGTCTTCAGAAACCAGCTTCATCCCTACTTTTTCAGCATTGGCTGTGATGCACTGATAGTTTCCTTTCTGACTTCAAGGCCAGTAGCAGCAGCAGCTCTGTGCTGTACAGAATCCAGATGGATTTCATAGTTAAGGAGATCGAATGTCGCACGCATGGTGACTTGACTTTCTCTTTCATTGTGTTATACTTGGGAATCTGTGCTATTACTAACTTTTCTAACTGGGTCAAAGTCAAAATTGTGATAGTAGCCTGATTTCTATGTCTCTCTCTCTCTCTCTCGCCCGCGCGCACACACACACACAAAAATGTACTGTTATCAAACGTGGAGATGTTTGCTGCAGTACAGATATTTAAATATATTTGCATTTTTTTTTATTTGTTAACTGGATAAACCCACTGGAAAGAAATGTCTATTTTCAGTGGTGTCTCAGAGCACTGCCTATTGAAGGGACTAGCTCAGTGTCCCCCACAGGCACATCTGTGAAGCAGTAAGTTATCAGTCATCTGAACTCAATTGTTTTATGTTACCTGCTGTCACTCTTCCATCTAAATTGTGTCTTTTGATAAATAATATGTACATTAATGTACCATGTAACATTTTGCATTGAGATTGTTTACTTTAAGGAATTAATAGTGTTAAGTGTGAAGTAGTTTTTATTGTTGCCCCAAGCAAGCTCTGCTATAACCCAGTAATAATGACTGTTGAGTCTGAAGTTGCATAGCCTCGTGGGAAAGTGAAGCATTTGCTTTTCTAGGAAAACCTCGTGTTTCATTTTCTCTGAGGGCCAGACACTTCAGAGTTGGAATATGCTACTGTCATGAGTGTGGGGAGCTCAGCCCCAACACATGGGACGATGCAGAGTGGTTAGCCCTTTCTCCACCAAAAATAAACAGAAGCAGTCGTGTCATTTTATCATTCACTTTTACTGTATGTAGTAGTGCATTTGAACTCAACTGGATAAAAAAACTTCTAAAATCTTGTTTTTTTTTCTGGATGTAGAAATACAGTTTTCAACCATTCAGCGATTTCAGTGGACAATAAAGAATATTTTTCACACACAAGTTGGGTTCAAGCTCAAAAACATACTCAAGTAAATATGTATAATGTTTACATATTCAGACTTTATGATTTTTCCTACCCGAAAACTTTGCAAGGCAGGTTCGGATAATTGAAGTTTTGATAATCAACTCACTGCTGTATGAGGGAATAACAGGACATCAGAACAGTGAACAGTGAAAGAATGATAGACACTTCCGTTTAGGCGTACTAAAACCTTGATGTCCTCTTATCTGCAGGCACAAGAAAAAATTGGCAAACCTGTTTTAGACTTTACTAAATATGTGGTAGCTTCATATTTGTTTTAAATCTTCTCAGCATTACCAGACTCTATTTTTTGGGATTTAGGCTTCTGCCTTAATTCCACAAAAAACAGTGTGCGCATCACGTAAATAACGTTAATTCTTTTCTGACTGTTGACAATTCACTTCCCCCTGGGTCAGCAGCTGTAAAATACAACTGTTTGCTGCCTTGAATGCCTTTCTGTTTCTTGGTTTACAACTTTTCAGACCATGTCAGCAGCTTAGTTATGCTACTTCTACTTAATTTGTAACAACGTTACCTTTCACCTGTCTTTCAGTCTTTGGTAAGCACTGACTTTTCCTAAACGAGCGGCATCTACATGTGGTGCGAGTGCGATATGTTAAATTTATTGTTGAAGGGAGGCTCATGATTCTGTAGTCACAGAGTGAGCCTGTCTAACTGTTATCACAAAACAGTGAAATGTGGTAGATACAAATACTCTGCTCTGTTTATCATTAAGATGCTGTTCATCAGATATTTTATAGAAATTATTGCACTTGCTGTTATAAGGCAGAACTTTCTAATTTTGCTAGTTGGATGCACGTGTATGGTATTGTCAGAGATGGCTTCTCCTTTAAGTATTTACTCCCCACCTTTCAGCTCTCAGTTATTCCTAACCTTTGGGTGCAGGAGTGTGTGATTGTCAGGGATGGTTTCTCCTTTAAGTATTTATTCCCACCTCATTCCTGCAGTCTCTCAGGCATGTTATGTTCCTACTCACAAGGATTACCAGTGCTGTCTGGGATTTGTAATAGGGAATAAACATTATCAGGTTATTTTCATGTCCTTTAGCTTGGCTGCTGCACCCCAACTGTTTGAAAAATGTCTGGATTCAATAATTACTGATTGCAGAACCAAGGATATTGACATTTAGCCTTACCTGGATGATTACCGCGCCCATGTACTATTTCAGGAGGAGGTATAGACGTCCATCATTTTTACTTTAGAATGATTTTGTGGCTAGGAATCTCCTTTAATTTTCCCAGATTAAATCTGATCACATCCAGATCTGTTGTCTTCTTGGGGACCAGTTAGATGCAACACTACTAGGACTTTTCTGCATCTGGGAATAGTGGACTCTGTTGCCATCATCTTCTGGGACATAGCCATAAGGACAAATGTTGCAGACAGGAAAAACCTATGGGATCCTGTGGTTCTAATGATGCCCCCTGGCAAGACCTCACATGTAGAAATGTAGTTCCTCAGGAACACTTTGGAAGAGCACCACCAGTCCTTGGGATGCCTCACCTCTGTCGTGCCTTCTGTGGTGGAAGAATTGAATTAGAATGGTTATAGACAGCTTAGCAAAAAGGGCAAGATGGCTTTCAGATAGGTTGTCTCAAATCAGACCCTAACTTTGGATGCCTCAGATATAGACTTGAGGATCCATATCCGGAATTTAGAGTGCAAGGCTTCTGGAGCCACCTAGCGAGCAAGAGGCACATAGAGATAAAGGAAATGATTGCTGTTTTTCTGGCACTCAAGACCTTCAAGACCTAATGCAAAGCAGAAGTTCCATACATGGTCACAGACACCACTGTTGTCATTTAGTGCACAAACAGTTGTTAATTCAGTCTAACTCACCCTGCAAACTAGCTGTGCAAGCTTGAGGGGAGGCTCTGGGGTTCAGATGTTCATGAGACTATCTACATTCTTCAGCAGGAGAACTGTCTAGCAGATGGGTTCATCAGGACTACAACAAATCTTCTTTAGTGGATGATGTACACAGATACTTTTCTGGATTTAAAGGAAAACCGCACACACAGACTCAAAAAAACATGTTTATTTCATCATTGTTTGGTGTTTCCTATGTTTAACACCACTCTGGGACTATTTACAGGTTTTTAAATATTTTTATACGTAATTTCTGAGTCTGACCACATGGGGTCTGGCATCTTGAAGTGCTTCTGATTGTTTAGTCTGCCTCTAGGTATCCCGCAATGCAGTGCTTGTCTGTAAAAAAATTGCATCACGCAGGCCTCTTTCTTCCTAAAGATCCTGTCACTGCATTGATTTTACATGCATACACTGCTGTCTTTCAGTCAGTCAGTTAGCTTTAAGTAACATTTCATGCCATTCAATGACCACTTAAAACACAAACAGTGCAAATACCACAGAGCAGACTTTCAAAGTGCTTTTTTACTGCTGCTTCTTTTTAGAATGGCTAAATTGCGGTCTTTTCTGAAGCCTGAATTGTACTTCTTTGACTCATCTCCCATCCCTCTTCACATCTAACTTCCCTAGCTGTCAAAGTGCTAATTAATTTAAGCTGTTACCTGCTGTGATTGACAGCTCACAGCAAGAGACTTGACTCATGTACTGTTTTCATGTTCTAGTCTTTACTTTTCTGTATGTTTAGGAGAAGTACCAGGGATCTGTGACATCACAGCATGGGTGGGTTTTTAGCATGGTTGTGGTGATGTCAGCTAAGTTTTTCCTGCATAGCTGCCTAGTTTGAGCATTTTCTGGCTTGTTAAACTTGATTTCTGCATTAGTAGCTGTATTTAGAGCACAACCAAAAGTTGTTTACTGAATTTCCTGTTTGCACTTAATTTTAAATCGTTTTTTTTTCTCTCAAAACTTGCATATTTTCTGTCCTTGACCTAGCACTCTTGTGTGGGGTCATTTACTGCACTGTTATAACTTGATATTACCTGTGAACCTCTGCTATCTCTGAAAAAAACAAAAACAACAAAAAAATCTTGCTTTTTTCCCACTTTTCTGAGATTTAAAAAAGTTCAGTTACAGGCTTGCTGTTTCCTGAACCGTTTGTAAGTTTCTGTGAGGCCATTTTTGCTTGGGCTAAAGGAAAGTCTCTCTGTTGATCAGTGGCAGTGAATAACATTCAGCAGCTTCCCTGCCCCTCGTAGGAGTGGTTACTGACTTGAAACTGTAGTTTTATTGTCCGTTTTGGGTCTATTCCTGCTTCTTTCCAGCCCCTGCTATCAAACACGCCTTAACGTGCTTTAGCGCGGAGTTGCCACTAGAGCAGCATCAGGCAGCGCCGGTTAAACTTTTTCTGGCTCCATAAAGTCTGTTCTTCAATTTTTCCCTTAGAACTGCTCTGTTAGGAACCTAAACAGTTTACACCTTCACTAAAAAGCACAGCACTTG
Source organism: Protopterus annectens (assembly GCF_019279795.1). Lineage (NCBI taxonomy): Eukaryota > Metazoa > Chordata > Ceratodontiformes > Protopteridae > Protopterus > Protopterus annectens. The sequence goes on along the minus strand of NC_056725.1, from coordinate 297,455,790 downwards.
TTCCTAATTGCTTTTTCTTCTCAAAAAGCTCAGCACTTGTCTTAAAAGCATATCCCTTGTCTTATAAGCATTTTCTTTGCAGGTCAAGCACTCCTATATTATACAAATCCCTCACTTGCAAAACCCCCCAGGAGTGCCCACTTCCCTGCTAAGCCCTCTACTTTTCTGTCTCATACCAACTCATAATTCTTTCTAGCATGTCGAAGGGTCAGATGCTGGCGTCCTCTCCTGCCCAGTTGGTGAATCTGGGAATTCTGAGGCAATGTTACAATTGCCTCATGTACACGGACAACCCTCTCCTCCTTCCCCATAACACTAACACTTGCGAGAGATGCTGCTATTTAGCCAAACTGGAGGCTGAGCTCTCTCAACTCAGGACTGGCAAGACCAGGCAGGAGGAGAAAGCAACTACACACACCACAATACAAGTCTCACATAACTCAACCACACCACTGAATCAAACACATAAACACACTAAGACATACTCGGAGGCTCTGAGTAAAAATTTACCTAAACAGCAAAGGCCTCCAAAGCAGACACCCAAGCAACTGCAAACTCAAGACACCACACAAACAACACATAAAAAACAAAATCAGTGTGCAAAGCAGTCACTGCCCTTAAGGCCAAATACAACACCAAACATACTTGTCATAGGTGACTCCATAGTCAGACACACTGGTGTCCCACTCACCAGGCTGAACAAGGAGAAGGTCACGGTAAGCTGCCTATCGGGCGCTAGAATCCGCCACATAACACAAGCACTCAGGTCACTCCACGGCAAGTACAAGTATGACACAGTCATTGTCCATGCTGGTGTGAGCGACCTGAGACGCACCTCCTGGACTACATGAAAAGAGACATAGAGGAGCTCTCTGATTATGTAGCCCAGGCAGGTATGACCCTGACCCTGAGCAGTATCCTTCCTTCACCACGAATGATGCCACAATATAGTGACAAGATGATCAGCTTTAACAATTGGCTTAATTTCTGGTGTCATTCAAAGGGGATCCAGTGCCTGTCTGCCTGGGATGACATGCTCGACAAGCCACGCTGCCTCGCAAGGGACGGCTTGCACCTGTCACCCCTGGGATTCCGGATATTGGCTAAGGCTCTTGCCACCCCCATAGTGCCTTTTTAGGCAAGGCTCAAATTCTAAACCTACCACCCTAGAAAACAAAAATGGGAAGAAACTAAGGGTAATGCTGCTCAATGCCAGAAGTCTAAATCTCAAAATGCACGCACTCGAGGCCCTTCTCAGTATGGAGAATATCGATGTCTGTGCTGTGACTGAAACCTGGTTCAAGGCTCCTGAGAGCACCCCGGCACTATCAGGTTTTACCTCATATCATGCGTTCCGGCCCCAAAACCAGGACCATACCACAAAAGGAGGGGGTGTATCCATATTCATCAAGGATACCCACACCTCCAGGTTGGTGGCTACGCACGCAGCATCGGAAACCATCCAGGTGCAATTAACCATAGGCAAAACTGCTCTACAATTTGTAGCATGCTACAGGCCACCCTCTCAAACTCAGGAAACCCACACAGCCTTCCTGAAGACACTGGAGGGTATAAATGTATCACCAAACACCATCATATTGGGTGACTTCAACTACCCGAATATAGACTGGGAACATTACTCAAGCCCCAACTTTCTAGCCCAAAGGTTCCTGGAGTTCATAAATTCAAATGCCATGGAACAACTAGTCACCGTCCCCACAAGAGGAGAAAATATACTAGATCTCATCATCACAAACATGGGGACAAAATGCTCCACACCGGAAGTATATCCCTCTTTGGTAAGATCAGATCATAAACTAATCTCACTAGAAATCCACATCCCGCCCCCACCCCAAACAAAAAAAACCACAGTGAAGAACTTCTCTAAAGCAAACTTCACACTACTGAAGACAGGTGTGATATCCTTCAAGGCCCCCGAGCCAATGGAAACCACAACCCAAGCTGCGGAAGCCCTTACAAATGCCTTCTATGAACACCTTCAGGACTGCATGGATCAGGCAATCCCAAATAAAACCAAGACTCTTTCCACCAAGGGCAAACGTCCAGTCTGGTGGACCCCAGCCATAAACAAACTTTACAATAAGAGGAGAAAGCTATTACATGATAGAGCAAAATCCCAAAAAGGGAAGGCATCTTTGATCAGTACTAGCAAGAAACTACAATCCCTCATAAAATCATCTAAGGCCAACTTTGAGAAACAAATTGCCATAGATTCAAAAGACGATCATAAGGCCTTCTTCAGCTATGTCAGAAACCTGGGTGGAAACTCCCAGATATGCTCAGAATTAGTCCAAAATGATACAAAATCACTGAACCCACAGACATTGCCAACATACTGGCAGACAGGTTCAGCGCAAACTTCACCCCCCTCTCCCCCCCAAAAGGAGAGATAACTATCCCAACAGAGTGTAGCCTCCCAGACATCTCAAATGCGCAGGTGAAAGCTGCTCTCTCTAAAGCTAAAAACACAGCATCAATGGGACCGGATGGTGTCCCCGGCTGTGTGCTACATGAACTCAATGAAGAACTAAACCCGCACATAAGGCAGCTGTTTAATCTTAGCCTTACCACAGGATATGTGCCCAAGGAGTGGCGTACGGCAACTGTGGTCCCACTTCACAAAGGCGGTGCCTCTACGGACTCTGGTAATTACCGCCCCATAAGCTTAACAAGCCTGGTCTGCAAAGCTATGGAGAGGATCATAATGGAACTCATAAACAAGGACATAGGGGACTTGCAGACCTTGGACCCAACCCAGTTTGGCTTTGTCAAGGGCAGATCTTGCCTTTTGAACTTGGTCGACTTCTTGAAACAGTTACCAAGGCCATTGATGAGGAAAGGCAGTCCATACAGCCTACCTTGACCTTGCAAAAGCTTTCGACACAATACCCCACTCGGGTATCATAGAGAAACTTACCAGCTTAAATGTAAACCCATATGTCACAAGATGGGTTGCAAACTGGCTAAAGGACAGAACCCACAGGGTTAGAGTTGCTGGAGCCATGTCAGACTCCAAGCCGGTTACAAGTGGTGTCCCACAGGGCTCAGTCCTTGGCCCCTATTGTTCGGCATCTACTTCTCAGAAGTACAGGCAAACATAGGAGGACTATGGCTGACAAAGTTTGCGGATGACTGCAAACTGGGTGCCATAGTGGATAGTACATCGGACACAGACATCCTTCAGGGGGTCTCACGGAAACTGATAGCTGGTGCCAGAGCCATGGCCTGAAGTTAAACGCAAAAAGTGTATAGTCATAACCTTCGGGAAAAACAAGGTAACCCCAAGCTACCATATAGGTGGCAACCCACTAAGCACAGAAGAGGTTATCAGGGACCTGGGTACCCAGGTTGACAGTGGCCTCTCATTTGACACTCACATTGCTAAAGTGGTTGAAAGACCTTCTACATTGCCCATCTGATCATGAAGGGATTCACATCCAGATCAAGTGAGGTCATTGTTCCCCTGTACTCTTCACTTATCAGACCAATGATTGAGTACAATGCCCCATTCGGGATGTATCTCACCCGACACCTGCAGCAATTGGAGAGACCCCAAACTTCCTCACCAAAAGGATAAAGGGACTCCAAAACCTGTCATATACTGCCAGACTGAAGAAACTCCAACTCTATTCAGTTGCATACCGTCTGCTCAGAGGTGACCTGTGCCTGACATACAAGGCCATGACCAACCCGGAATTAATGGACATGCTCCACCTCAAAAAATCCAAATCCACCAGAACCACTAGAGCAGGTGACTTAAACCTTAGCACGGATATAAATAGGACGTGCTGGAGGGATAGATTTATCACCCAGAGACTCCCCATGCTGTGGAATAAAATCCCGGTCCATGTGAGGCAGAACACCTCGCTGGCTCTGTTCAAGAGAAATCTTGACCGGTGGATGGGAGATCGTAGGTTTACCCCGGGAATCATCTCTGTGTCACTGCTGGACAGAGGCACAACAAACTAATGGGCACATTATTTCTAACATAAGGGGTGGCGTAAGCCACATAACTTTGGGCTAGGCTTATAAATGCCTTAGGGCAGATAGCCTAGTATAAACCTATGAACCTATGAACCTATGGAGAGGGAATTGGGCAGAACACTACCTGTATTCAATGGCCTTGATGACATCAATGAATTGGAGACTGCAGCAAGCTTTTCCAGGGCAGGACAAAAGTTTTTTGAAAGGGAAACTACCACAGTATAGTAAGGTACAGTTCTAGTGGAGAGAGACAGTCAATTTAAAATATTTTAAATGCTGTATTGTTATTTATTCATAGCAGGGACAGTAAATAGGGAGAAAAGGGACAGAGAAGTTTAGCATTTAATAACAGAATCCTATTATTGTCCTTTAATAGCTAAATAGTATGTACCAGAAATAGGCTTCTTTACATCTCCAGAGGATGGACGCTTAAAGTTCTGCTCTAGAACTTCAAACAAATGGCTTAAAAATAACACACTTCAGTCAGATTAATGTTCAAACACTTTTAATAAATAAAACAACACACAAAATGCATGTGTAAGCAATTTCATTCTCATGAAAAGTATAATGGAAATTTGTCAGATGCTGAAGATTGATTGACAACCACTATAATTTCAAAAAAGAAATAAAATAAAATAAAAAACAGAAAGACTCACTTAAAGTACATTGTATGTTTATTGGGCACTTATGTCCAAAATTCAAAAAGTCTTCATGAGAAGATCATGCTCATTTTATTTTTGTACAAAAGCGCTTAGTAAATGTATACTGTACGTTAAAAAGGTCTTTTTGTGATTTTGGTTGTGAGATGACAGTTGTTGGTTTTAGTTTTGTATTAGTTCTGACTTATGGCAGCCACAATTATTTTGGTATTATTTTTAGCACAGTAGAAAAACTAATAAGTTCTTATTTACTGCAAGAAAAGAGGCATTACCAGTTTATAAACAAACTATATTCATAATGGCTTGCACATTTCATTAATTTCTGCTTCAAGCACTATGGCAGAGATCAGCCTATTCTGGTTAGATAAGCACCCACTCTGCTAAGGGGACAACCACTGCTACATCATTTCTAAGGGTGGTGAAGTGCACAGAACATACTGGGAGCAGCGTCCTGATCCTCGTTCCACACATTCTCCAAGAACTACAGATTAGTCGTGGTGTCCAGGCCAGGAGGTTTGGATTTGCCTTAGCTGTCTTTAAAAGCATTCGGCGACCTTCCATTGATTACTTACTAACCACCCACTTTATGACTACAGGTGTGAAACCCATGAGCAACATAATACAGCTGTGTATGTATCTTACCGTAATAGTAAATATTTTAGTGTGTTCAGTGTTTCTGTCCTGCTCTCTCTTCTCCCACCCACTATTTTCTAGGGGGTCGTTTTAGGCCACAGTGGGGAAACCCAAGATCCTTTCCCTTCTTCCAGACCTACCCCCCTTTGTTCAGGCTGTGTGGCTGATCTGCATTTCTTATTTGCTTGACTAGCACTGGCAGGGCAGGTAGATGGGAGGATGCATCCCTTTTAGGGCCATCCTTAGTTCCAGCCTCTTGCTGAAGCAGAAATGGACTGAAGATGGCATGAGCAGGCACCCTGTTTGTACCAGGACATGTCTACATCCAGGGAAAGGACACATCTGCCCTGTGTGAGGAGAAGGGAGGCTTGTTTAGCTCTGAAAACTGGGCCATGTGTTAGACTGAACCTACCTCAGAGATTTCTAGCATTACGACTGCACCAATGAGCACACTCCCAGCATCTGCTTTTATGATAAGCTATCTTTAAAATTACACTTTTCTCATACTAACAGTGACGTCCCCACACTGGGCCAGTAATCAAGGAGCCTGAATCCTCACCACTGATACTGGAGAGGGATGTGCATTTGGAACACAAATGGATGCACTCAGTATTTCCAGATACAGACCTCTCTGCATCAAGCAGAATTTCTCTTAAGCGCACCCAGGGCACACGCTCAGCTTGGGTTCTGGGTGTCTCTATCTGCCCCTCCCCAGTTTCCCAGGAAGGCTTCCCACTGGCACTGTGAAACCAGTGCTTTTTGTCCATGCCCCAAGTAGCTGACACACACATTCTTTGAGATTTAATTGTCACACACACACACCTGGGAAAAGCTAGCACAGATAGATTCATTGCCACCAGTAGGTATCCAATTATGCTGAGTGAAGTTAATATTAATACAGATGGTAATTTTGACCAAACAGCAAGGCTTTCAGGAGGGGCTAGAGTTATCGCCAAATAAATATGTGCAAATACTCTCAAAGCTTACATATTTTCTACAAGGACCAGCTACAATAAAGGTTTTAAATATTTTTAATAATAAATAATAAAAGAACATGAAAATACTGAATATATATTTACAGAAAATACTGAATATATATTTACAGTAAACAACAGAGTTTAATTCACAAGAAATATTGAAAATGACATTGATGGGCAGACTCACACAAATAAAGAAAAACAATCTCTAAACTAAGCTTCACTATATTACTGACTGAATCTATATTCCAGACTGAATTCCCTAATAATTTACTTGATAGAGCAAGGCACAATGAAATATATGAGCAGTCTTTCTAGTGAGGTTCCCCAAAACAGAATACTCAGAGATTACTCCCTGTAAAATATAATATCCAAGATGGCTTGCAGAATGACCTCATCTGGGCACCTGACTACGTTCTCATAGTATCCCCTTGAAGCTGAGACAGGAATTTTGCATAGACTGCTACAATACACATCTAAATGTTTATGGCAGTGCCTGCAGCTTCCTCTCTTTTTTACTGTGCTAATAAACAAAGGCTTCCTCCAGACCCTTGTGTCCACTCCTATTTCAGCACTCTGGGGTGGTGTCTCATTTGCATTTCCCTTATTTTTCTTAAAGTAAAAACTAAATGAAAAATCCAGCCAAACTAGAACTTCCAAATGAGTGACCTCCCAAACCTCCTGTAACAGAGACACATGGGATATATGCAAATGACCCCTATGAACATCAGGTGTTTCAGCTATATGGCGATTCTGATTGCCCATGACTTTAATTGCCCATGGCAATCAGAATCGCCATATAGCTGAAACACCTGATGTTCATAGGGTCATTTGCATATATCCCATGTGCCTCTGTTACAGGAGGTTTGGGAGGTCACTCATTGGAAGTTCTAGCTTGGCTGGATTTTTCATTGAGTTTTTACTGATTGGTTTTTCAGTGTGACCTTCTCTCTCCCTGTTTTAATTTGTTAGTTGGGATATTTTGCAGTCACCCTAATGGTAATGGACATCAGTTGGGTTTAACAACGCTGTGTTTCTTATGCTTAGTCAAACACTCTGCTTGTGCTATGCTGATGAGGTCATAACAAGGCTGAAATATGCATATCCATAGCTAGTGGGGTTTGGCTTTATTGGCCTGTAATTGTTCATTAAAAAGACTTCAAACGTAAACGTCATGGGCAATCAGAATTGCCATATAGCTGAAACACCCGATGTTCATAGGGGTCATTTGCATATATCCCATGTGCCTCTGTTACAGGAGGTTTGGGAGGTCACTCATTGGAAGTTCTAGCTTGGCTGGATTTTTCATTTAGTTTTTACTGATTGTTTTTTCAGTGTGACCTTCTCTCTCTCTCTTTTTATTTTCTTAAAGTAAGATAGCTGGTTAACCTCTGCTGTACCAATATCCTCTATTAAAACATGCATTTAATTCAGTTACAGTAATACATGTACGTTTCTTTTCATTCTAGAAGGACACACTGTTGATGCATTTTAACACAAGCAAACCTCTCAAATACATTTTCAGCACAAGCATCTGTGCAAATCAGTTTGATATACAAATGACACATAATTATTTACATAATTCCAGCTAGCTGTGCTGGCACAAGTCATACATCCACTGTCCTACTTCTCCTGGGCATGCCTGGCAGTACCGCCTATTGTCACACTAACCATAAAATGTAATTTAAGCTTTATGCCCATTTGCTGCACAGTACCATTTACTGTTTATGAATGTTTAATGAGGTCTTGCATGATGCCATGTAAGACAGAGTGTTAATGTACAACCTTTTTACAAAATGTATTAAAAAATGTGAGCAGAGGGGCCCAACCTGTAGTTTTGTTTGTTTGTTTTTTCATGTTAAGTCTGCTAACTGAACTTTGCTCATTTTATTTTTTAACATTTACTGTTCAACTGCTGCTTTACTTTTTTCAGAACATCTGAATATTGCGGTTCTGTTCAGGGTTAAAATACTGTCCACTGCAAACAGCACCTGAACTATGTGGCTGTCTTCTGATCTTGATGAAATAAACAGAATTTTACAGAAGTTGAAGGGGCTGTTACAAATGTTCAGGGAGGTGTAGGTCTATTGTTGTTTGCTTTGATGTTTGTCTGACTTATGATATTTTATACTTTCCAATTATCCTGAATTTGGCAGAATGTCCCTGATTTTGCCTCATATTTGTTACCTGTCGCATGTAAAACTTTTAATTTTCTGGTAAATCTCTAAGGACTTCATTTAGTCAGTAATGTTAGACATTGGAGTTTATTGCTTGTTATTGTTCAGCAAGTGCATATTAATGCAGAATCTTTTATTCTATTAACTTAAGTGAATTACAGTAAAATTTAAAAATTAATTTTGATTTTAGACCTTTGCCCGCTAATGCTTAATCTAGAATTCTTGAGCAAAGATAGTGAGATGTATTCTTGTAAGTAGAGAGAGGGAGGCTTGCTTCTCAGCAGCTGAGTGACCATATGGTCACATCGGTGCAGTTTGCCATTTTTCTTTGTGTTAGTAGTAGCAGTAAATATATCACTCGTACACCCTTCCTATCACTGCTAACAGTTAACTGACATATCTCTCCAGTCCCTAATGTTTATCCGAGCAATTAGATCACCCTTTAGATTCCTACCTAGCTTCATTTAACATATCTTATCTGCTTGTAACCACTTTGACATTGGAGTGGTTTCAGCATGTGTAAACAATATAGATAGTATAAATACAGCAAATACAAATAAAATGATAGCAGTGGAAACCGTCTGGCAACCACAGTGTGTTCAACAGTGCAGTCCAAAAGTACAGAAATGTTAGAGAGCAAATGCGTTATCATTTCAGATAAGGTGTAGCTAAAAACAAAATACCAGCACATGTAAGAAATGTACACTGCCAGTCACATGAAGGTTCTGTTTGGTGTAGACAAAGCAAATGAAAAAAAGTTCAAACCACAATTCAGCCCAGATGCAGATGTCCTCCAGACAAAAGGCATGTATTAAAAGGCATATGTATTAAATTAGATGTGTTAATTTAATTAAATGTTTTAGACGACTGGCTACACACACAGATAAAGCCAGGATTTTAATATGTGGTCAGATAAGTCTAAAGGAAATGTTACAGATGCATAGCAGTGGTAATGTGGAGTCAGAGGAAGTAACTGCGTACTGCAGATAGCAGGTAAAATCAAGGCATCCAAGCAAATTAGTTGCTGGTGATACTGGTGCGCAACTTTACCTTTGTCAGTAGAGTGAGGCACAACTTACAGTGAATTGGTCAATAAGTTAGATGCCCCAAATATAAATCCTGTGTAGGATTGGATCACGTTAAACAGAACTGAAACCACAGAGGCTAGAAAAGTGAATAGATGCTTGTAGGCTGCTGAAAAACACTCACCACCACCACCACTGGATAAAATAGACTGCTAGTACAGAAGTGTATAATTTTCCTTTGAAATAAACAGTTTATTTTTCTAGCCAGAATAAGTGCAGTATGTAGAAATAATTTTCCAGCAGAATGGCATCCTGAGAAGGATCAGTTTGCTAGAAAATCTGTATCGTGTGCCAGCAAATTCCCCTGGTATCGGACCATATTTGTTAAGGAGGTGAACATTGTATACTAAATATTTTCTGATTATTTCAAATTAAAACATGCATGACAACTGTCCTCCTGTCTATGAAAGACTCCCTACTAAATAGGTCTTATTTATTACTGAACATTGTTAAGTACTGAGCCATGCAATTACTTCTGTTTGGCAGTTAAGATGCATATGTGTCCCCACCCTATTTCATGTCACAGTCTCATTTATCTAGTGAAACCTGTTAGATTTTACTCGTACAATTATTTGTACAATAATATATCAATGTGTGTGTGTGTGTGTGTGTGTGTGTGTGTGTGTGTGTGTGTGTGTGTGTGTTTATAGGTAAAATTAGGGCCAGGAGTCCTAGAGATCCACTGCATTGCTGTGCAAGTCTTGTATTGCTAAGTAGCACTGCACACTAACATAGGAAGACTCAGGCCACTAAGGCCTTTGTCTCCATGGTTGTTTATCAGGTGTGTGTACACTGGCTTACCAGAAAATATGTTCCCGATCTCTTGTAGTACTCTCTCGAGCTCATGGACCTGAGTAGGAGACAGCTGTACACTTCAATCCCCCACCCCCCAGTCTCTCCCATGCAGTCTTTTTTTTCTCTTTCTTTTCTGTGTGTGGATTAGGATAGTGTGCAAGAGTTTGCGCGCGTGCATGCATGCACACGCGCGGGCGCACACACACACACACACACACACACACACACACACACACACACAACAGCACAGAGAGACTGGAGTGCAGACAGATGGTGATGGGGTGGGTTGGACACCACACAAGGCTTGGGTTGTAACACAAGAAGAGGGGAACACACATGGACTGGTGTAGGTATAGGATGGGGAATGAGCAGCACTGTGCTGTCTACTGCCCTCACCCACTAGAGGAGCCATCATAATCAGATGGATTAGAATTAATTTTGTTATGAACCAGATAGCATCTCCACAGTTGCCAAAAGCAAATATAACCAAAAAAGATCAATAATCACAGGACCAAAACTTTATTCCAGGCTAACACAAAATAGGCATTTTATGTTTGCCTAGAAAAATGTGTGTCTTGGGAATTTCATTGCAGTCATTCTTTTTCTTTGAAAATGTGATTAGTCACATTTTCCCAAAAAAATAGAGGCTGGCTAGATAAACTAATCTATATTCTGCTCCAGAAAGATCTCCATCAAGGCCATATACCAGCTCACTGTTTTTTCACAGCAGCCTCCATCTTCCACTTCAAATATTGCAGGTGGGCTACCTGCTAATGATGGGCCAGGATCCCCTCCTCCCGTTCTAATTGCTCTTATGCATCTTATCAGGAGTGGACCATACCAAATGTGCCTACTGAGTAGCTCTAACATCTGGTGCTGCAGTGAGGTGACACAATGGGAAATGTAGTAAGTGATTCTTAATATTATGCCAGCAGTTGTAGGTGGTGCTAACCAGGGCTGGCTGCAAGCCTGCCCCATTCTGCTTATACTGAATGAGAAAGCCAACTGGACTGTGATGGCTGTATGGAAAGTTGCTAGATCTACAGATAGAAGTCATTGTCCTATTAGCTGCATAATGGGCAGCATGCAGTTATGTGTCCTCCCTGTGCATACATTGCCATACATACACAGAAGATGGCACAGGTACACACATGGATACACCAGGTGGTGGGTATGTATAATGAGTTGGTGCAATATAATACTACCACAAAAAAGATGTCTGTAGAATGCCACATGACAGTAGTCATTATACATGAAGTGCCACAGTAGCATACTCCTGATATGGAAGACCTAGACAGCATCACACATTACCTAACCTGACCTTCACAAATGCTTGCCAGTACCATATAGTACCATTTGGGAGAGGTATTACCTAATCTCCACTTATCATCCATGGAGATCATCAGGGTTCTTCTACTGCAGGTCATCAAAGGTTCTCTTGTCCTGGTGATGCCCATAACTGAGGTCATACCTGGCATCAGTGTTGTTTGAAGGATCCATTATAGAAGCTCAGTAGGTACTGTTTTCAAGTCAAAATGGAGCATAATCTTTCTGTCCTTCTTACATTCAGGACAGTCTTTGGTAGGGGACAGCAGATGGTGCTGTTCTCCCAAATCTCCTCTGAAAACGATGTCAGTTTTGTGACAAATATAGTAATGGTAGTCTGTGAATCACAGTTACAGTGTGATTTTGGAATTATGCATAGCACTTGCACACATCTCCATTATGAGCTCAAGACCATGAGATGTGAAAAACAAGCATATGCAACAAAATGTGATTTAAGCTGCAGATGTGTGGTAGCAACTTAAAAGTAGTTCAAATTGTTTTTTCAACACTGTTTGTCTAAATGCTGTGGAAGCAGGTGTAAACTTGTATTGTAGAAGTATTGTACCTTTGTTGTATTTGCAGAGTTTGGAAGCCATTTTGAATATCTGTACAGCATTGTGGAAAATTATATCCTGCTACAGACACTTAGGGCACACAGACAATAGCTGTTAAGGAGAGGGGTTGCTGAGTAGCCTTTACAGATCCAGATGTATTAGACAGTTGTCTGTCACGTAAGTGCTGTGTGGGGACACATTTACAGTTTACAGCAGTGTTGTGACCAAGTTGCCAACATACTATACTATGTCAAGGGAAAGGTACGTTCCATAGCAGATAGGAGATCAGTCCTGAAAGGGACACTTGAGCGAAGCAGGATGACCGAACCAGAGAAGCCATTGATGTCTCTGTAGGGGAACAGTAATTTCTGGATATCCCTGCAGGAGTAGGCACTGGTCTGAGGATAGACACACACCCTCATCTGGATGACAGTAGATGTAGGTTGGGAGTATATGTTAATTCTTGCAAGTACACATTTGATGTGTATGCCATGAAGACACAGTTTTGTAATAGGTACTCATATTTACTCTGTTCTGTTTTTTATTCTGCATGTGCAGTGCAGACCTTGGTTGTGAAGGCACTTCTAGAAGCTGGGAAGGGCAGCAACCATATTTTCTCACCCACTCAGGGGCTGCTCTGCTAATAATGAAGATAGACAGATTGCAGACTCATAGTACAGTGATATAGTGGTGCAATCTATCTACATCCTGGTAGGATAACCACACTTCATGCAGGCTGAAAATGTGGTCTTGCCTACAGATAGCCTGTGGCTGCACAGTCTGAGGGCTCACTGTCTGCATTGGAAACAGGTTACCCATGCTTTGACAACCAGTGATGCTCTTTGTAAGGCAACAGAGTGCACTGCATCTGATGTGAGTATACCTACCATTTTCCAGTCTTGCAGGGGTGTTTTTCAACACGGTGTGTCATATTTGACCCCATTTTGCAAATGGCACTCAGAATCAGTCAACATGTCTGACAGCATCCAGGCAGAGTCCACTGCAACCCAGGGCAACATGGAGCTGATGGCATCTATGGTGATGTAAAGTCCAGGGATCCACATTTTAAACTTCTTATTGGATTATTACATCTGTGATTGCACATGCCACTTCCATACAGAGGGATACCACTTCCTACAGTGGCAGTGTTGTCTGAGATTGGTTAGAGTATGTACTGGGGTGGCTATGTTTGAGGGTTATCAGTACGTGCACAGTCCTTACCTGAATCTAAACTTATGCACTGCTCTGTCACCCCGCATTGTGGGTGGTCACAACACTTGGTCTCAACTGGCAGGACACCACATGAGCAGACTTAATCCAGATCGCAGTCTGTCAGTCACACCATCCCAGTTGGGGAACCCCAAGCACTAGTACAGTAAGCCAGCCAAAACTTGCATCCACATGCTATCACCCCTGTGCCATTGCTAGAGGAATTTCAGTGACATGGAGTAACCATCATCTGAAGACTACTATTTTTTCCTCCTCTTGCGATATGCCCCCCACTCAGTGTGTATAGACAGTCATTGTGTCTGTAACTGTCTGTATATGTAATGGCAGCTGAGAATCCACCCCACTCTCCCTTCTGTTTGGTAAATCTGGGAATGCCTAATGTGCAGTGCGGCATAGACATGCACTAGCCAGTACAGCCTGATATTTGCACTGCATGCATCATGTTTGCTGTATGTGACATCAAGACACTGTCTCTCTGTGCTAGTCTGGGCCCATAAGTTGACCAGATATTGTTTCTCACTTGCATTACCGTAAGCAGGGAGTTTGGTTGTGTGGCTGCCACTTTATTCCATCTTGATGTCATGGTAATGATGTTGATGAGCTTCAATGATGTCTTTTTGCATGTGCAGTCCGATTATTCCAGTATCCTTGGCCTGCATAGCCTCTCTTCTCACCATTATACTATGGAGCAAAGCACATGCTGAAAATATCCTGAAGACTGTGACAGTCTGATACTGAATTTCCCCCAGACACTTGAAGATAACAGAAGTGGGCTTTGCGCAGGCTGAACACTTGCACTGTAATATTTTATGTGTGTGCGCACGCGCACTGTACTGGAGTTCAGCCATATCCTGTCAATTCTGTACAGGCATCCACAGATCCAGTAGATATCCTGCATCACCTGCAACACCATTATACATATTTGGAGGGGTTAATTCATTTTCTTCTTACTGTAAGTGTAGCTGTTTACCTCTGCACATACCAAACAGATACCCTGTGGAATGTCACTATGCAGGAAGCATAGATACACACGAGATGTGTGCCATATATGTGAATCATGCAAAGTACCCAGCTACTGTGCTGACACCTTGGTTGTGATCTCATGTGGGACATATACTGCTTGACAGTTCATAGAATGGCAGCCTTCCTGTTCACAAACCTTTGTGACTGTGGGCCTGGTGGGGAGCCTTCACTGCTACATGTGCAGTGTCTAATACCCGGTTCCTCAAGGAGAGGCCTTCACTGCTTCATGTGCAGTGTCTAACACCTGGTGCCTCAAGGAGAGGCCTTCACTGTTTCATGTGCAGTATCTAACACCTGGTGCCTCAAGGAGAGGCCTTCACTGCTTCATGTGCAGTGTCTAACACCTGGTGCCTCAAGGAAGGGCCTTAACTGCTGCATGTGCAGTGTCCAATACCTGGTATCTCAAGGAGGAAGGGAGGCAGTGGCACAGAAGGCATTCCTGGTATTGGCTGTCTCCTGTGGTGTGATAGGAAGCCATATGTGCTTGCTCACAAGTAGGACTGTTACAAGTGGGATCTGAAAGGTCCCTGTAGCCAAACTAGAATGAGAAATAGATGCCTTAATCGCCACAGGTATGGGAAAAGTCTTTAGTTTGTCTCCTTGCTTCAAGTCTGTATTTCTGTCTGTTTCTAGCAACCCGTCAGGTAAAGGCCATTGCAAACTGCAGGTCTAGAAACAATCCATTACTGTGAATTCTATAATTTGGACAAGTAAGGCAGTAAGCATCATGCAGTCTGTACTTTTATATTTATAGACAGTAACCATCTGTTTTTTTTTTTTTTTTTATCAACATCAGTACATTTGATGTGGTCACTTGAAGTAATAAGGTAGAAGTAATAGCTACATTATTCCATTTTGTCTTATAAATTGAGTATGTAGTTAGAATAAAATCAATATTTATATACATTTAGTTTTTTTTTTTTTTTTTTTGCAGTTTACTTTATCCAAATGTTTTTATTTTTTTATGGTTGTATCTTTTCTGCCATCAGCAATGCTTACTCTTGACATCATACATGTAATTCATGTACTGCTAGCAAAACATGGATATCTCTTTGTTGCAAATTTACTGAAAAATGAAGCTCTTTGTTTCTAAAAGTCATGTTTCATTAGAACTGCTTCACTCAAGGCTTAGAATTTCCCATAAGGTATTTAATTTAGTAATTTCTGGGGTGATAGCTTTGTTAATAAATGCATTAGTTCCCTGCAGCAGATCTGATAAAATAATTAATCCAGACGCCAGTGCCATGCTGACCACTCAGCTTTAAATACATGAGATGGTTTAATTCTGTGGGATTATGGATGAAGAATTCAGATTATAGGAGTTTGTGCTGATTGTGTCATAAGAGCAGGGTTGACTTCTTTGCCAAGTCCCACACTAAAAAAATTGTGATCCTGTGATAGTACTGTGATTTTTATCAACAAATTATGAACTGTGGATGCACTAACTTTCTCTGTTTCCCAGCTGTGGTTGTGGGGGAGAGGGGTGCCCATAAGTATACTGTGCGTATATTTACAGTTAAAATAACTTTTAAGTTCACCTAAATGTAGGTGTAGATGTCTAGACATCTTATGGTTGCTGAGATTGCTTGCCCAATGTTGTACCTATGTTCCTAATTTGTGTCTGTCTGTCTTTCTGTAGGTAGGTAGTGTATGTGTGTGTGCGTATGCACATGTTTATATGAATGAAAGACAAAACCTTAACAGCTTCATCAGAACCGCTCATAACAAATCAGTGACTATCCTTAAATATGAATTATTTCATCCAAACAAAATCCTTCCTGTTATGCATTCAGTGTTGCTTATACCTGAACAATTGCAGCTGTCTTGCTGTAGGTTCCCAAAAGTGTTCCAGTATATTATCCACATTAATTAACAAACTGATATTCTCACATAATTTAAAAGCTGTACAAAACATTATGCATCTTTAGATGGGGATAGAAAGTTGTAGTGACTAAGTGGGCACCACTCTGCTCTAGCTGCAGTATTTCCATTGTGTGTGTGTATACACACACACACACACACACACACACACACACACCAAATAGTAAAGATATTTTAATACTTAAAAAAAGTAGTTTTCTGTATTATTTGCAATGAACGTATGAAGTTATGACCTGTTAAGATGGTATAAACACTTATTTCTCTTAATCATATACTCTTTTTTTTATTTATATCACACATTCACAGATTTTCTTTTTAACATTTCTACTACTGTAATATGATTGTGTTAGAAATGGCTGTACTGATGAGCAAAATAACTTTTTTTTGAGGAAAATAACTTTTTAACCTGTTTAAATACTTAAATGTAATACTGTGCTTGTGCTTAACATGTGTCAAGAGTGGAACAATGTAGTTTTGAAACTAAAACATAAGTAAATCAGTCTCTATCACAGTATCCTGTTTCATATGCTAAGTAGCTTAACAACAACTCATAAAACTAGTGTACCCAAGTTTAGATGGTGTCAGTCATGAAAAAGAGCGCCATATTTAATAGTCAGTGTTGGAAGTATTGCTGGAATTGTCTAAAACTGGAACCTGCTTACAAACTGCTTGAATAAATGCCCAACCTAATTTTCTGTATGAGGAAAAATAAACGACTGTTGAGTCACAGAGATAGAGAATGACATTGTGGATAAAATTCTTCATGTCAGATAGTCTCCCTTTTACCTTAAAGGAGCTTTCTGTATCTTGCAGTCCTGCACTGATGTCTGCTCATTCAGGCAACACATGTTGTGCTTGTCTGGCATCCTCGGCTTCTTTCTCAGCAGTCACCGTTGCATACGTTTGCCAGATGATCTGACTCCACTGCCAGCCATGCTGTTAATTTTTAGTATTCTTCTTGGCCTTTCTAGATAATCCAAACCCAAAAAATTGCTTCATACGAAAATCGTTAATGTCTTTTGAGAAACTGCTTTCTTGTTTGTGCTTCTTTTAGCTGAATTGTCTCATGTCTGAGAAAATTATTTATTTGTCACAGTTTGTTTAAAGTCTTATTTATGAGAAGGGGAGTACTATACCTTGCTGTTTTTTCCTTTCTCAGTATATAAAACACTAAAGTTCATAAGCAGCTGCTTAGGGCCACATACGAGTCTGCAGAGTAAATGACCATTATTTCTACATTTCTCTGACTTGGTTGAAGTCAGATATATTCATTGTGAATTCTGAGTTAACTGTTTAATAATTATTTGTGGAATCAGTATTATCCCAAAACATTTACGAGCATGTCTCCATAATGAAACTCAAAAAAATATATCCAGCACCAGCAGAAGTTACAGATAATTTGTAGATATATTTATTAGGGCAAACCCTAAAAATCCATAAGCAGCAAACCGTTTTTGGCTGAGTATTCGCCTTCTTCAGTGCATTAGTGTGAACAGACACTTCCACATGTTTATATAGTAAAATAATCAGAAGAATTGATTGCAGTCATCCATTATTAGTTTAAACAATTAAGCAAATCAACTTAACTCATTCAGGCCAGGACTAAATAGTGCACGTAGCCTAACAATCCAAATGATTCTTTCTGATGTAAAATAGTATGCCATCCTGATTTACATGTTTTGTTATGTCCAATTCTGTCAATTATAGTGAACGTGAACTTAGCTGTTTTGTGTTTCAAAGTGTGTTTATATAGTGCATTGGATAATCTATTATTCTTAATATCACTTAAATGTTCACTGATTCTGAATCTGAAAGGTCTAGATGTTTGCCCTACGTAGAACACAGAGTAAAAACAGGTGGCTAAATAGATTACCCAATCGCTACTATAGTTCCCAAAACATCTAATTTCATAAGTTCTGGATGTATTTTTGCTGGTGAATTCCTTTGTTTTAACTGTATGTTTACAGGTGTAACAGTGACCACAGGCTATGCTGCCTATCAGTTTGTCTCCAAACAGTGTTGTTTGTTGTTTAATCAACTCAGTGTGATGTTTACAGTGTGTAAAATATGAATTAATGGTTCTACCTCCCAGATATGAAAATAAACAGCGAGAATTAAGACAATGATCTAGTTTTTCTTGGGCAACAAAATGTCCCAATGGTTATTAATGATGTCCCTGAACCAATTTGTATTAGATCCAAATGTGGTTACTAACCTAATGGGCTGTGAAGTTTGTTTTTTAGAATTCGTTTGGTCCCTTTATTGCAATAGCTGAGTACTGTCCTGTTGGTCAGTGAACATTCGTGCCTGATTCAATGATTTTGCCTGATATCCTGTATTGAGAAATCTCTGAGTGAGATCATGTTGGCAGGGCCCGTGAGACTGTTCAGAGGAACAAATCCGTTTAATACGTCGATATTGAGATTTGGGAATGTTTCGGATAATGTAGTGCGGGTGATGGGTAGAAGCATGTAATAATGTGTTGTACTGAGGGAACTTTGTATGTACATGTGTCTCCAGGGTATGATCCATCTGTATAATAATGGAGACATCTAGAAAAGTGATATTGTGATATTCAATATTGAGTGTAAATTGAATGCCCCATTTATTTTCATTTAGATATTTTATTTATTTTATTTTACATTTGTTGACCGGGCTAGTCTAACTGGATATATGTCCATTTTCAATAGAGGCCCGAGGAGAAAAGCTCCAAGAAAAAAAGATTTTTTATACATAGAGTCCACAAAAAAAGCAGTAGAAAACACAACACAATTACATAAGTATGCAACTGATTGGCAAAAATGTTTTAGCAACAGTTATTAGGCTACACATAGGAAACACATGTTGTTATTTTACAGTTTGTATAAAAAACATTTAATGTACATGGGTTTACACAGCACAGTAAGGAGGCAAAAAAATTATTGATTCAAGTCAAATGTAGAGGATAAAGTATCAGATAAAAAATGTTTTAATTGAGAAGTATTTAGACAAGGGAGAATAGTATCAGTCAGGATTGGAGCAGAGGCAGAGCCATTGGTTCTTAATGAAGATTTTCAATTGTTTCTTGAAAAGGTTGGTGGAAGTAAGGGATGTTATTTCTCTTGGAAGTTTGTTCCAAGAATTACCAACAGCATTTGAGAACAGGCAGCCCCCGGATTTGTTGTTGGGTTTTATGGTTGCTACGTGTAGCTTTTTAGCAGATCTTAGGGTTAGTAGATTTTTATAAGAATTGAAAAGGTTACAGAGTATGGGAGTATTTGTAGGATGATGTAAAATCATGTGGATAAAAATGAGTTGCTGGAAAAGTAGTTGATTTTGTACTTCTGGCCATCCTAGAAGTTTAAGATTATGGCAGTGGTGGGTACGGAAAGGGGCACTGGTGGCAAATTTGGCTATGTTGTAGGAGGTTGCTAGTTTATTCAGATTTACTTTTGGATAGGTTAGTATAGATAGGGGAGGCGTAGAGAAGGGTGGAAATGAGGTGGGTTTGGGCAATAGAAATCTTAGCTGAGGCTGTGAAAAAGGGCTTGATTCTATAAAGGAATCCAAGTTTTCTATTAACTGATTTAACAGTTGAGTTAATGTGTGTGTCAAAGTTGAGATTGTTATCTATTGTTACACCGAGGAGTTTGGTGGTGGTGTTGGGAGCGATTTCTGTGCCATTATTTGATGTCACTATGAAATTGATTGGGGGGACTTCTGTGTGGGAGTAAGCAGTAATAATTTAGTTTTTTTTTTTTTGATTAAGGAGGAGACATCTTTGATGGAACCAGTTTTCAGCTAAGGTAAAGACTGTTTGTGTAGTAGTTTGGAGTTTTGCCAGAGAGGATGCGGCACATATCGGAGTCGAAACATCTGCATATTGAATGCATGTAGTTTGGGGAAGGGAGGTTTTCAGATCATTAATGAAAATAGTAAAAAGGAGTGGTCCAAGAACTGATCCTTGTGGGACTCCAAGGGTGATTGGAAGCTGAGAAGATAGGATGTTGTCCCACTGGGCTGCTTGTTTTCTGTTTTCCAGGTAGGATTGGAACCATTGTACTAATTGAGAATCAAGAGAAAGTGATTTAAGTATACCTATCAATAGTTGGTGGTTAACCATATCAAAGGCCTTTGAGAGGTCTATGAAAAGAGCAGAAGATAGCAGGTTAGTATTCCTGTTTTTATTAATGCAGTCTGTAAAGGACAGAAGAGCTGTTGTGGTACTATGGTGTGGCCTGAAGCCATTTTGGCAGTCCACTAGTAGGCTATTTTGGAGGAGATGATGCAGTAATTGACGGTGGATACATCTCTCCATAATTTTTGCTAGGGGAGAGAGAAGGGCTATGGGGCGGAAGTTTGATAATTCATTTGAGGTACCTCCCTTATGCAAGGGGATGATATGTGAGACTTTCCAGATGGATGGGACATAAGATTCAGAAATGGTTCTGTTTATTAAGATAGAAACAGGGTAGGTAAGTACACCAGCTGCAATTTGCAGGTATTCAGCTGGGAGGAGGTCAGCTGATGGTGTACATGGTTTAAGTTTAAGAAGCAGAGAGTGTATTTGAGATGTTGGAACAGGCTGGATGTTAAATGTCTGGGGCAAGTTGGTTAGTGAGGGTGAATTAGTGGTGGTAACAGGTGGTAAGGTATTTGCTAGTGATTGGACTGTTTCAGAGAAAAATTTATTAAAGGTGTCAGCAATTTGGTTGGGAGAAGTTTGAGCTAAGTTAGAGGGGGTCAGTGTTTTGCACCGTCTTGGGTGGAATAGGGTATTGATTCCTGACCAGAACTTTTGTGGGTTTTGTTGTTGGGTCTGTTGGAATTTGAGGTAGTAGTTTTTTTTGTCAAGGATTATAGATTTTTTAGTGGTATTACGAAGTTGTCTAAAGTTTGGGTGGTCAGTTGGGTTTTTAGTTTTTCTCCATTTGGACCAGAGTTTATTTCTTAGTTGAATGTTTAGCATTCTGTCCTTAGACAGCCAGGGAGCCGGTATGTTTTTAATTCTAACAGTGCAAGTGGGAGAATGGTGATCTAGGATTTGCAAAAATGTTTTCTTAAAGTATGAAACGGCTTCGTCAAGTGGTAGGTATTTTAGGGGAGACCAATTACAAGCTTTGAGCTCAGCTTGGAAGTTAACTGCGTTGAGATTTTTTTTTGTTTCTGGTAGTTCTAAAAGCTATTTGATTGTGAATGTGGGTCTTTTGCCTAGAAATGAAAGTAAGAGAATGGTCACTTATGTCGTCGGGGAGTATACCTGTTTTATAAGCATGGGGGTTACTGTTAACTAGTATCCAATCTAAGTTCGTTTGTTTCTTGCTAGGTTTGTAGGTTCTGGTAGGGAAGGTAATGGTTTGATGGAAGCCAAAGAGGTTTATATGAGTAGTTGGGTTGGCAGAGGTACAGCCATTCCAGTCAATATTAAAGTCTCCAAGGAGTATGGTTTCTTGTGGTAGGGACATGGAAAGCCAGCTAAGGGTATTTTCAAGATTACTGATGTTATTACCTGGGGGGATATATGAGCAAATAATGTATATAGCTTTATTTGTATTAATTTGGAGCTTAGAGGTTAACATTTCCAAGTAATTAGGTGGTGGTGGACGTATATCTAGTGATGTGACCTTCAGTTGTGATTTGAACAGTATTGCTACCCCACCACCTTTTTTATTTAGACAGTCCAGTCTGAGAATGTTATAGCCTGGTGAGGCAATGTCATTGTCTTTAGTTGTGGGTTTAAGCCAAGTTTCAGTAAGGCATAAGATGTCAAAGGAATAGGTGTCTAATAGGGCATGTAGCTGGGTAATTTTGTTATTTACACTTCTTATATTGAGGTGACCTATAAGTAGAGAGTTTGGGCTTTTTGGGAGGTAGAGGGGAATGGTATTATTGACTGAAGAAGTATTAAGAGTGGTAAAGTTAGGACCAGGGTTTGGGTGGATGTCACCATGTAGCAGTAAGCAATTGTGAGGGTTAAGTGCTAGTTTGACAGTTTTACAGAGAGAAGGGTTTCCTTTTTTCATTTGGAGATATTTAAAATGGGTTAGTCTATGAAACTGAGGTAGAAGGAAGGATGAAGATGATGTTATGTTACTGTGTGTTAGGGAGGTTATAGGAGAGAGTGGGCTTGTTTGTCTCAGGGGATGTAGAAATGTAGCAAAAGTTAAGGATTCATAGCAAGTTAGGCCATGTGATATCAGAAGAGAGTTAAGCCCAAAGGATAAGAGAAGAATGTTAAGGTGTGTTAACCTGCAGTGGCTATACATAGTGAGGGGTATAGGGTGGTGGAGATTAAGCTATTTGGAAAAAATGAAGATTGTGTGGTGGGGATTGTTTGAGAGAATAGTAGGTTTTGAATTGTTAGGGTTAACAAAACGTAGCCAGAAATTGTTAATTGATAAAGAGCAATGGAGTGGGGATAATTGGTAGATGAGGGTTGGGGGTGTGGCTATGGAAGTATAATTGTTAATTGATAAAGAGCAATGCAGTGGGGTAATTGGTAGATGAGGGTTGGGGGTGTGGCTATGGAAGTATAGGGTCAGGTGCAGTGGGGGTGGGTGGAATTTGGGGGCAGGGTAGGGGAGCCAAGTGAGCCCGCAGGGCGAACGGAGTGGGTAGAGACAAGAGTAAGGCTAGGCTTAGAGAAAAACAATCAGTGAAATGCTTATTTTTGAGGGAGAGGTGGTTTACTGGTCTGGATAGAGACATGGGATGCAGTAGTGGTGGCAGTAAGAGGCAAACTGCTTGCTTTGGAGACAGTAGTAGAAATGTGAGGGGTAGAATCTGAGGCAGAGGGATAGCCCTATGGAAGGTGGACTAGGTGTGGGCACCGCCGAGTGGTTGGTAATGATATACTTGCAAAGACTATAATTTTATAAAAACTGTATATGGGAAGAATAGCTTAACTGGGATAATAAAGAGACATAATTACAGGCATAAAGATATTGAATAATTGTACAGAGAGAGAGAGTGGTGACACAGGGTAGAGAGGGGATATGGCTGCTTGCTATACTAGTTTGGAAGCGTACCTTAGACTGCTAGAAAGTAGTAGTTACAATAAAAGCATAATAGCCAGGTTTATAGGAAAATAACATACTTTGTCTTCCTTTCTTGGAAGGGTACAGAGATATGTGGTAGTTAGATGAGGCAGTAGGAGGTTATTGCAGGGATCCTTTACGTCAGGCAGTGAGATTTGACTCCTAGTTCATGATAGGCAAAGTTGAGGAGCCTGGAACTTTGGGAGAGAGAGAATGAGTTTTTGTATATTTTGAAAATAACACTCATTCCAAGGTTGCCTGGTTCTGTTAAAGAGCACTGCAGGCCAATAGATTGAACTTGGCTTGATGGGGATCCAGGGAAAGTAGAATTAAAAGGAGAAGTTTTTGTATATTTTGAAAATAACTCTCATTCCAAGATTGCCTGGTTCTGTTAAAGAGCACTGCAGGCCAATAGATCGAACTTGGCTTGGTGGGGATCCAGGGAAAGTAGAATTAAAAGGAGTTTTTGTATATTTTGAAAATAACACTCATTACAAACTCCTTGGTGTAAGGTATATCATTCCGGCACACCATCTCACAATCATCCATATAGCATCTCCAAATATCTATCTGGTCCAAACATATGTTGTGATTGTCATCATATATCAATTGTGCCTCCAAATGTTCCATAAAAAGGTCGACATAGATGGGGGCAAAGGATGCTCCCATTGCCGTGCCTTGGACCTGCCAATGACACCTTCCATTAAAGTAAAAGACATTTTTGGACAACACATGTTCCGTCAAACAAACTAATAATGTGGTGAAACCAGGAGTGTATAGGTCAGATCTATCTAGCTAATATTGGATAGCCTCTAATCCCGCCCAATTTGGAATGCTAGTATATAGGGAGGTGACGTATAGTGTACATAGATACCAACTGGATTCTAACTGTGTATCTTGAATAATGTTAAGAAATTGTGTGGTGTCCTTAATTCTAGATCTAACCAGAGGTAATAAGGGCTGTAAATATTCAGTTAAAAAAGCTGATAAAGGTTCCGTTAATGAACCCCTGCCAGATACAATTGGTCATCCTGGAGGATTAGTCGGATGTTTGTGTATCTTAGGCAATAAATAAAGATTGTGGTTGGCGGTCAGAAACCGTTTGCAAGTTTTTAAGCTAATAAAGCCTTCCTCTATGGCTAGGTCTAGAAAATAATCAATTTCCTTCTTAAAGTTAGGAGTTGGATCTATGACCATCTGTATATAGGAACGGATGTCTGATAGCTGTTTTACTGCCTCGGTCTGATACATGTCCCAGTCCATGACAACTACTGCCCCTCCCTTATCTGCTGGCAGAATGACTAGATTATGCTTCTTGCTAAGGTCTTGTAGGGCTAACTGTTCAGATCTGGATAAATTAGGCTTTATACGATGTATTTCATGATGAAAATGAAGATCTTTGAGTACACACTCCTTGAACACTGCGACATGTTTGTCCATGGAAGGCATAAAACTAGATCTCCCAAATCGAAAATCAGTAGAACTTTGAGTATCCTGTGTGTCAAAAAGGAATATTTTGAAGTTAATTAATCTGCAAAAAAATTATTAACATCATCCACCAAGGTATGTTCTGGCACTAAAAAAGACAGAACAAAATTGAGACCCTTATTGAGCAGTTTTATTTCAGCTTCTGACAGGTTGTAGGAGATATTATGCACATTATCAATGTTCAATGGGATGTTATCTTCTCTAATAACTGTTGAATGTTGTGTATGCCTTCTGTGTTTTCTACCCCCGCTACGTTTTGTACCCCTAAAGGGTCCCTGTTTGGGTTTTTTTTGGCCGCTGGAGATTCTTGGGTAGAAAAAGAATCTAAATCAGTGATGGAGAAAGAATCCTGTTCTTTGTTTTTTAGTATAGATTGTGGTCTTTTCTTTCTATTGGTTACCTTGGGGCCAGAGCCATGAAAGCATACATATTTCTGTGTAACAAAGGGTTTACCCTTATCATAATCCATGGTATCTCTCTGAAATTTTGGGGTTTTCTTCTTAATCAATTATTCCTCTAGTAATGATAAATCTTTGGCCATATTTTTCAAATGTTTATTAAAAAAGGGCTCCCCCTTGTAAACTCTAGCTTCCTCACAATTAGCAGTAACATCCAATATACATTAATTAATAGTTCTTTCATAATAATCAGTCAGGGCATCCACAAAAAGCATGGAAGCTTTATGTTGTGCTTGGCTCCAGTCATGGGATAATTGGTCATCTATCTGGTTCACTAATGGTTGGATCTGGACTCTAAGGCCTCTTGGTGTTATATCCTTTAGCTTATAAGCTTTGATGCCATATATTGGACCTTAGTGTCCTCATATTTTTTTGTTATTTTTTGAAATAGAATACCACAAAGACTGTCCAGATCCTACCTTGCTGGATTGGAATTCATTGAATTGGATTGTACTAAACCAAAAAGTTCTAGATTGTCACGGTCAGCTGACAATCCTTCCAGTAATTTGGTGAGATTCATATTAAAAGGTGTTCCAAATCAATAAATGAGTTCCAAAATATCCTACAGCCGGACTTACTAGGTCAAGGGGATATAACTAGTAGCTGTAAACTTATTCAAGGTATTAAACCACTCTAAAAGTGTTTCAATATCCAAACCAAATAGAGGGGAGCAAACAATAAAAATGGAATGTAACCATAAGGTCAGCATATAAAGATCAGGCGTGAGTAAAAAACCACATCATGAACCACTCAGAAAATAGTGGATAATCATGATCAAAAAAGATTATAAATGGCCTATCAAAAAACATGGGGAATCAGCATAACTGGCCATTTCACTCTGCTTTGTCATCAATAAGGAAAAATCTCTGGGCACAACAGGAACATCCCAAGATTGTTGAGGATTACTGCTCTGCCACCTTTTATGTCCCAGCAAGGTGCTGTGAGGTATGACTAACAAGGATATGCAAATGAAAAGGTCAACAGGAAGCTGAAAAGATGAGATGGTTAGGCAAGTGTGGGGCAAGAAAAAATAACACAGTAAAAAGAAAGTTTGATGGTAAAGAATTTTGTAAGTAGGTGTGGGATGCCCCTGCACTAGCCCAGTAATCAAGGAGCCTCAATCCTCATCATTGGCAACAGTGAGGGACATACACAATGGGAGGATGACAAGTACACACACAGTAAAGTACAATTTCCCGTAAGAGCACACAGAGATCACAGTCATTCTGGGGCTGGTTTCTCCCTCTTTCTCCAGATCTGCAATAAGACTCCCCACTGGCACAGCTATAGGGTTGGGATCTCAGTTGAGTGGCCAGTCTGAGACCTACAGCACCCTCTCTGGCCAACCAGTGCTTCGTGTCCCTGCCCAAGTAGCTGACACACACACACACACACACACACACACACACACACACACACACACACACACACACACACACACTTTGAGATCTGATTGATATACAAAAACACACACACACCAGTGAAAGGCTGGCACAGGTTTACTAGCTATGCCCCCTTCTTCCCAGACTATAAGGTAGTGCCAGCTGCCATCAGCCACCCTTCTTATCGGCTACTATAAGGCCCTTACAGAGGGTGTCCAGTCCTATTGTGTAATGCTACTATTATCCAAATGGTAGTTTTGACCAAGAGCAAGGCTATTTAGGAGTGCCCTGTACAGTATCACGAAATACACATGCAAGTACTCTTAAGAGCTTAAATATGTCTCACAAATATCAGCCGCAAAGATAGGTTTAAATATATTTACTAATAAATCATAAAAGAGCAAGACAATAGTCGATCAACACAGTAACTTCAGAGTTCAAAATCACATGAAATATTTTAAAACAACATTGCAGGGCAGTCTCAAGTAAATACAGAAAACATCTAAACTAATCTTTACTATATTCCTATCTATATCTAAAAAGAGGTACTGTGCCCTAAGAACTTAATTACAGACAGTGCAGATGATGGATGATTGGATGATGTTCTTTGTGTTTCACTGTTGCAGTCATTACAATTGGGTTATCCTGCTGGTAGGCTGCCCTCAGTCGGCCTGAATTCCAAAGTCTTGGTCCGGCGTTGGATGCTGTCACCTCTTCCCTGACGTCAGGTCATCAGGGGTATAAAAGATGCAGCCGATGCCATTTTATTCAGTCTTTCTTGCCGCGCGGTGCCCGAAGCAGAAGCAGTTCGCAAGTGCCGGTCGGTCAACTCCTGAGGTTTTCGTGTTCGAGTTTCAGATCCGAAGTCTTCATTAAAAGCTAAGTACCCTGTTGGGGAAACTTTTTTCTTGCTCCAGCCCGATGTCAGAAAAAGTTAATAATTGTATTTCTTGTGGGAAGCAAATACCTCATAAGGACTTTCATTCTTACTGTATTCCTTGCCTAGGCCCTGAGCACGACGTTGCTAGTTGTCGGTTTTGTGCTAGATTTAACCAACTCACTATTAAGCGTTGGTACGATTTTGCATTACACTATTTTGGCAGAAGATTTAATTATACAATGTCGTCGGATAGCCATCCGACTACCGGAATTCACAAGAAACGCAAAGAAAAAGAAAAGAACGGGCAACTGAGGTCCAAAACCGACGACAAGGTGGCTTCTAAGCCAGTCACCAGTTCGCCGGTTCTCAGTGAGGCACCTTCGCAGCCCCTGACACCCGCTACTTTAGAGCCGCAGGCCGTTACCGACTCCCACATGGAATCGACTAGACCGCTGGAAACTCAAGGTATTGGACCCTTGGAGACTATCCCCTCAGATGGGTCTGGACCTGCTGTGCAGGCATCGGCTTCTGAGGGTGTTTTCAGACCTACTCAATTATATATTAAAACGACTTCAGCTTCAAAGGCAAAGACTAAAGCACCTTTAAAGACAAGTACAACAGCCTCATGGACAGGCCTTCATGCCCAAAAAACAGATGCTCAAAATGGCCGAAGACTTAATTACTTTGATCAGGGGTTCCCATCCTGATAAAAGGACTAGGTAAGAGACAGACTATGAATCTTCAGATCAGGTTTCCATTTCTTCTGATTCCTCTTCTGATCAGGAATACTCACTTCCTCCCTATGAGGATTTTGATGCTGAAGAATCTATCCCTTCAGCCTCTCCTCCTGAGGACTACTCTTTTGGGGAAACCTTGCATACCATGAGGGAACATTTCCACTGGGAGAGCCAAGATATTTCAGAATCTAAGAAAAGGCTCAGAGACTTCCTTTTACTACCACAACACAGGCCCCTAGCTATTCCACCTGTGTTGGACATTGTAGTGATGTGTTTTCAGAGTCTAGTCTGACCCCTGACTCCTTACCTCCAGCTCCTGTTAAGCCGGACAGATACTACAGGGTTCCTGACTCTCATAAAGTCTTTTTCAAAAACCCTACTGCTGACCCAGAAACTATCTCTCAAGGTCCCAAAGGGATCAAGGCTTCTACTGCAAAAAAACCTACCCCCTCTGACAGGGATTCTAGGGCATTGGACAGATGGGGAAAAAAAGATTTACACTTCTGCTACCTTGGCTATAAGGGCCTTAAATTGCCAGTTTCATATGCTCAAATATCAGCAATATATCATGTCACTGCTTAAACAGAAAATGTTGATAAATTCTGAAGGTGCAGAAAACAAAGAAATGCAGGCTTTATTGCATGCAGCTGAACAAGTGGGAAAGCATACTTTGCAATGTGGTTTTTGATTCTCTGGAGGCCTCCTGCAGGGCCGCTGTTACGGGTTCTGCCATTAGGAGGCATGCTTGGTTAAAGGAACAAAATTTGCCTGATCATGTCGAAGCAAAATTATTAGATGCACCATTACAGCATGGCACATTGTTTGGTGTTAAGGCAGAAGAAGTGTTAAAGAAAATGGAGGACAATGCTAAATCTATGCAAACGGTCAAGGATTTCTTACAGGTACAGCCTCCAAGGTTTAGCAGACACTAGCCTACAAAGAAATGGTCCTTTCCAGTGTCAGAAGGACCACAAAGGGGCAGATCCCAGCCCCAAACAATAGGGTGCTTCTACCTCCAAAAGTGGAGAAGACAAATCAGCCATACAGGAAACAGTCCCAATGACTTCCCCCTGCCTGCGCCAAGCACTTATCTTCTGGCAGCACTTTTAGGGGGAAAACAGCACTTTTTTCTCATAATTGGCACATAATAACCCAGGACAAATGGGTCCTAGACATAGTGTCACAAGGCTACAAGTTTCACTTCCATACCCTGCCAAGGGCAAATGGTTGCCCAGACCTGCCAAAAAATCAATGGGCAGAGGCACAAAAACAAATCTCATCCCTCATGGACATGGGGGCCATTCAACAAGTACCAGAGCAAGAGCAGGGACAAGGATTTTATTCAAGACTGTTCTTGGTACCAAGAAAGGACAAGGCCTGGAGACCAATACTGGACCTATCTTTTCTAAACACATATCTGGATATGTCAAAATTCAAAATGTTGACTCTACAACAGCTTCTGCCCATGTTGGTCTAGAAGGCTTGGCTTGTGACTTTAGACCTAAAAGAGGCATACCTGCATGTCCCAATCAGACAAACCTGCAGAAGATACCTCAGATTCAAAGTAGGCTAAATGCATTACCAATCCTCTGCACTGCCCTTTGGCTCATCTACTGCGCCCAGGGTCTTTACAAAGTGCCTGGCACCAGTAATTGCATTCTGCAGACAAAGAGGAATACAAATATATTCTTACTTGGACGACTGCCTCATTCAAGCAGAGAACAAGAACATTCTACTACAGCATGTGGCATTTGTAAAGAGATTTTTAACATGTCTAGGGTACACAGTCAATGAAAAGAAATCAAAACGAGTACCCTCTCAAGAGATAATATTCCTGGGTGCAAGCTTAAATACAACTGCCCAGATGGCTTATCTCATGCCAGACAAACAAAGGCAACTGACTACCTATTTCAAAAAGTTGGCAACAAAGGCCCAGTTACTGCAAGAAAAGTTCTGCAGGCTTTGGGCTTCATGGCATCCTGCATTCTACTAATTCCATATGCAAGACTGCATATGAGGAAATTTCACTGGTACCTAAAAAGTGTTTGGACTCAACATTGCGTGGTACCTAAAAAGTGTTTGGACTCAACATTGCCACAGCCTGGAAAAAGGATTACTCTCATTCCCTGCCTGCAACAGGAGTTTCAATGGTGGGCGAAGGCTTGTCACCAGAACAAAGGACAGCCATTCACTTTACCCCCAGCCAGGCAGACATTAACAACGGATGCATCAGATTATGCCTGGAGGTCCCACATGGCAGGAAGATGTATTCAAGGCACATGGTCCACAAACCAAATGCATCTACATATCAATCAAAAAGAGATGCTAGTTGTTCAGAATGCCCTGACAGCCTTCAAGGACCTACTTCATCCGGGACAACTACTGATAAAGACAGACAACACCACGGTCATGTGGTATATAAACAAGCAGGGAGGCACTCATTCTTACCCCCTTTGCAGACTAGCCATGACTTTGTGGGACACATCATTGACTTACCAAGTACATCTGCAGGCACAATTTCTGCCAGGAAAGACAAATACTCTGGCAGACGAACTAAGGAGAAACCTCATGGATCCCCATGAGTGGAAATTGGATCCACAAGTCTTCAGCAAGATAACAAGGAAATGGGAATGCCCGGATATAGATCTATTTGCCTCTCCTCACAACTACCAACTAAAAAGATTCTGCACAAGGACTTATCACAGACAAGCATGGAAAGTGGACGTCCTATCTTTCAGCTGGAAAAACGTAGCAGTATATGCCTTCCCTCCACTGCCTCTCCTCCCCAAGGTACTCCTAAAGGTCAGACAAGAGAAGCCAAAGATGATACTGATTGCCCCAGACTGGCCCCGCCAGTAATGGTTTCCAATCCTAAGGAACTTGTCTCAATGCCCGGCTTGGACCTTATCTCAGATACCTCATCTACTGTCCCAACAAAACAATCAGATCCTGCACAGCCAACTCAAGACCTTAAATCTGGCAGCGTGGCGGATAATGTAGTCATACAAAATGCACCTCTCACTAAAGCTGTGATGGATGTCATTTTGGAGGCCAGAAGGCCTAGTACTAGAAAATTTTATGCTGGAAAATGGAAGAGATTCTGTGCTTGGAACCAGACACAAGGAATTGAGACAGCTGTACCAAATATTCCTCAGATTTTGCAATACTTAATTGGGATGCTGGACAAAGGCCTATCTTTTCAATCAATTAAAATTCATGCCTCCGCCATTTCGGCTCATTACAATACAGAGCCACCAATCTTTTCTCATGCTTTGTTAAGGCAGTACCTCAGAGGAGCCAAAAACGTAAGGCCTCCAAGGAGATCACCAATACCTGCATGGGACCTCAACTATGTCTTGGAAAAACTCAACCTGCCTCCTTTTGAGCCAGCTGCTACAGCTGGTATAAAGTTTTTATCTTGGAAAACAGCTCTGCTCCTAGCAATAACTTCTGCAGGATGAGTTTCAGAGCTACAGGCATTCATGGCTGTGGAACCTTTTATCATGTTTTATCCAGACAGGGTTTCTCTGAGGACAAACCCGACATTTATGCCTATGGTAGTGTCCAGTGTGGCCCTTAACCAAACTATTCATCTGCCAACTTTTTATCCAAATCCACAGAACAAGGGGGAAAGAATTCTACATTCTTTGGACATACACATACAGCTTTGATTCTACTTGGACAGAACCAATTTTTTCAGAAAGACAGAGCAATTAATAGTGGCATATGCTGCAGGATCACAAGGAAAGGCTATCTCAAAGCAGACTATTTCAAAGTGGATAGGCCACTGCATTCGTTTCTGCTATTCACAACATGGCAAGCCAGTGCCTATGGGCATTAGGCCTCATTCAACCAGAGCAGCAGCCACTTCAGCAGTCTTCCTCACGGGAGTACCAGCCAAACACATTTTGGAGGCTGCTACCTGGAGTTCAGTGCACACCTTTACAAAGCACCATCATCTACCACTCTACTCTAAGTCCAGGGCAGGCTTTGCCACTGCAGTTCTGCAGGGCCTCATAGCCGCCCCTAATGCTATTTAGCTCCAGGCTCCCAACCATAGCTTTGGGATTCAACCCAATTGTAATGACTGCAACAGTGACACACGAAGAACATAGTACAGTTGTGTACACTTACCATAAATGTAGATGTTCGAGTGTATTCACTGTTGCAGTCCAGGTTACCCACCTGTCATCCCCCTTATTTTTGCTGGAAATTATCTGTACTTCTCTAATCTATACAACCTATGTGGTGTATTTGCTTGTAGATGAAGGTAAAATATACTTTGGTGCATGTATGTTTTATTAACATATTTTTAGCCTACCCTTTTGGGAGCACCTGACATCTGGGGCAAGAAAAACTGAAGAAAATGGCGTTGGCTGCATCTTTTATACCCCTGATGCTCTGACGTCAGGGAAGAGGTGACAGCAACCGACGCTGGGCCAAGACTTTGGAATTCAGGCCGACTGAGGGCAGCCTGCCAGCAGGATAACCCAATTGTAATGACTGCAACAGTGAATACACTCAAACATCTACATTTATGGTAAGTGTACACAACTGTACTCTCTTCTTAGGTTCAAGACAAAATACAAAATGGACGGCCTCTCTCTGAGAGAGTTCTTAAATCAATATCACATTTTACTGCTAGGTTAGCCTGGATGACATCACCTTTTTGTCACCTGACTTCAGTTCCCAGGCTAAACAGAAACTTAACAGAATTTTAACATCTCTGTGTTAAAATACATATCCCTCAGAACTGTGCAGCTGCTAGGAAGTCATAAAGCAATAAAACACTTTTTTACATTTTAAACCTAGTAACTACTTCTCTCCAAGACAATAGAAAAAAACGTATAGCTCTAGATATCCTGTCTCCTTGCTGCATAGAAACTAACTTTTATAGCACATTGTAAAGCACTTCATTTCAACTTATTTTCTTGAAGTTTTCTAAATTAATCTTCTATGTTCCAGCAGGGTATGCTGAAGTTACATTCTTGAAGCTCAGTACATAACATACAGTTCTGTATAAATCATATCAATATTCACAAATGAGACAGAATTATTTACAAAATTCCAGACAGCTGGGCTGGCAGTGTCACAAGGTGCATGGATTTGTAGGGTTTAATTGGACATTTATTGTTGCTAAGAGCAAAAGCGACTAAAGCATAGTATCAGGAGAATGCTCTAACAAAAAAAAAAATGATCTAATAACCACCCCATGTGAAGAGGCTCTCCCATTTTGCCAAACGTGTTTTTTATTCAGAATGTTCATGATAAATGCAGATAATTTCATAAGAGGTAAAATATAAAATCTAATCATTTTTGACAACTGTTATCTGATAACAGTTTTATTTAACTTTGAGTTTTTATGATATGTGAAATGGTAAGTCACAAAAAGACGCTTGTAGTGCATTATTAGAAGTTAAGATGGAAGAGACTGAGATGAAAGGTAACCACAAATACATTACATTAAGGTGACACATTTTATTTTCCTCCCAAATGTTTGTGTGAGTGCACAGACACACAAACACACACACACACACACACACACACACACACACACACACACACACACACACACACACACACACACACACACACCTACACCTACCTCTGTGGTTCCCTCCGCCCCTTGTGATCATCACATTAATAAAAAATGTTCGAATGGTTACTGCCCCCTCATAACTTGAAATGTTTCAGTGGATATCATTTCTGTACTAGACTACAGCGGAGTGCTCTCGAAGATCAGCAGAAAACAATAATCCAGTTTCTTAAATAAGAATGAAAAAGAGTTACTAGTATACTAAAATACCAGGTAACTGTAAGTAGGTATATGAATGGTCATACTCAAATATGTTCCTTTGTATGGATGCTTTAGTGGCTATTCTTTTCGTATTGAAATGCATACTGACTTGATTTTATTTTGTAGACAGCAGGCAGAAATGGTCCTGAAATGCAGCCCGTTCTGCTGCTACTGTTTAGTGGCTGGCGCCGTCTGCTTTTAGTGTCTAATGCCAGTCTTAACAGCACGTAGAAGGTACTTAACAATTAAGCATCTTTCTAAGTGTTGTTATGATCGGTTATCATGCTACAGGAGCACTGAACCAGGGTGTCTTTTAACTGATATTGGAGCGTAATCACGGCGCACTGTGCACTACAGAATATTTAGCAATCTTGTATTTGTATACTACTTTATACTGATGCATAGCCACTCTTTAGGCAAAAGAAAAAAATACAGCAAGTATTTCATTTCTATTAGCATTTTTGTACAGTGATAAAGAATCATGTTTACTTTTTTTCTCTTGCACTTGTTAGTAAAGTGACACGATTAATGGCTGTCTTCTCTCAGGGGTGATTTAGAGGTCAGCAGTTTGCTGATGATCTGTGAAATTATACACTTCTAATCCTGGCATCCCATCCTTACATATGCAATCATCTCACAAACTCATTGTTTGCCTGGCATCTTGCTGCACGTTTACATTTTTTATTTTTAGGCTGTATTCCTTAAAATCTGTTTAATTTTTGGGCTGTATTCTTTAAAACCTGAAGGAACTTCAGCAATTCACTTATCACACAAACCAAGGCTTAATGTTATTCCATACAAAAGACACATACAAGTATTGGCTTGGACAGTTATGTGTTGTGAAGTAGACCTTAACATCTGCCTCAGACTGTAATGCAGAATTTTCTGGTGGAAAAAGTAAATGTTTGTATTTTGTCATTCTTGGATTATAATGACCCAGATAGCTGCATCTACCTTTCAGAAGGTAATGTGTGTGTGCTCTTGTAGGTACAGTTATGATGAGATATACTAGACATTCAGTTTTAGGGTCTTTTATGCAGAATGTAAATGACAGCTAGTCACAGAGAGCTGAGCAAGCAGCATTGCTGTGATAAGAGAACTTACTTTTGTACTTCCTTCTTACTCTGGGTTATGTACAGTTGCTTTGCCTACCTTTAAAATAGCTTGTTTTCACATTTTTCATGTCATGGCAGTTTCATTTGCAATTCTGAATGGTGCCAGATAAAACTGACTTTTACCTTTTTTGTAAAGTTACTTTACAGTGTGGTTCATTTTGGACTGTTGCAGTGCACATCAGATCCTTGTGTAGCCATGCATTTCATGATGCGAATAGGTGGGCAGCTTTCTTCTTGTGGTAGCATGCTCCTACTAGATGCATCTGTTTATTACATCAATTAGGCCGAAAATTTAAATTCAAACAATGATTTTTGTAAAGACTTAAAATATCTTTTTGCAAAGGGACAAAACAGAATTCCTCATAAAATCTTCCATGTTGCTGACTGCCCCCTCCTACAAACCAGGCACACAGAACAGTGGCATACTTCTGTTATTCTGTTTAGTCGAAGTGTGCCATCTGAATTTGACATTTCCCAGCAATGGAGACTGCTCACCGATGTCGGCACACTGTGCATGCACAAGACATTCTCCAGTTTTATGTTTTTTTGTTTTGCATTTGTTAACTGGGTAAGTGAGCTGGTCCAAAGACCCTTTTCAGACATGACCCATGCAAAGAAGACAAATGCAGGAAACAGACACCTTAACATACACATTCTCATGAATAAACAAAGGCACGTACAGGAGTTGCAGTTGTCTTGCAGTATTTTTGCATTAAATATCCAAAGAATAAGCGGTAAACATAGCAAAGGAGAACTATACAACAGAAAAATAGGTTTTGTTGTGGTACGGAATACTTACAATGGTAGTTACAATGTATACTTAATTTTCTTACTGTGTTTTTATAAAGGTAAATATACAGCCAAAAGAAGAAGAAATATACAGCTGTAATGAGTACAACAGGTAAGAAAACAAACAAAACAAAGCTTTGTATTACCTCTGGAATTTCTGACAGCAGCTGAAAAAGGGAGTATAGAAAAGAGAGGAAGACTGTAGCCAAGGCAGCCTATGTTTATAAAACAGTTGTATTTTCTTTAATGAGACGAGGGCAGAGGGATCCTTTGAATGTTTTAGATTATTAATATGTCATTTAGTGTCAGGTAGGGATTTCCAGCAAACAAGATCAATTTTGGAGAAGGATCTTTCACAGGTGGCAAGAGTAAAGGCAGATCTTTGTAACTGAATGGTATCAGAGTAAGTAAAACATTTGATAGTCAATTTATTATGGAGAAGAGGTCAGTAGCTATTGTGCAGAAGTTTGAAAGTTAGTGTATTTAAGAGGAGAGTAGCTGTAACCTCTATCTTTGCACAGAGTGGCCCAGTGGTGTTCCTTTTACCTCATTAGGAGGATAGCATATTTGATTTTCACCTGTTTGGAGAGGACTGGTGTTACGTGAGGAGTAGAGGTTTGTAACTGGAAGTTTATACTTTAGGAAGTAGATTATTGATAATAAGTTATTATATGTATATGTTGGAGCTTGTGGTGGATGCTGAATAGTATTACTGAATTTTTTTGAGTATTCACAATAAATTTATTCTGCAAAGCCAATTCCAGATAGTTGAGAAGTCATTTTGAAGTTCACTTTGTAGAGAGATAAGATTTTTCACCCTCTAATAAGTATTATGTCATCTGCATATGAGATTCATTTGGTG
This sequence comes from Protopterus annectens, assembly GCF_019279795.1. Taxonomy (NCBI): domain Eukaryota; kingdom Metazoa; phylum Chordata; order Ceratodontiformes; family Protopteridae; genus Protopterus; species Protopterus annectens. The sequence continues at coordinate 297,418,921 of NC_056725.1, read as the reverse complement.
TGTGGCAAATCCCAGAACAAGTCATATATGGAGAATAGAAGAGGACCTACGACAAAACCTAGGGAACTCTTTTGTTGGCTGTTCCAGAGGTGAGTATTATTAGGTCCTAGGAGTGAAAAATTGATACAGTTGTTTAGTTAACTTTTAAACCATTGCTCTACATCAGGGAGAAAACAGTTTCAACAAGCTTCTGCAGTAGTAGGAATGTTTGACTATATCACAGTTTTTTTAAGATCCAGGAAGATGGTCCCTGTAATTTTGCCATGCTCAGTACTGAAGTATTGTGTCGTAAGTGAGAGAAGAGATGGTTGTGATGGCACTAAAACTGGGGCAAACCACATGCTGTTTATTACTGAGAATGTTCTATAGTTCAGGATTTGATCATAAATGATCTTTTCCAGAATTTTGGTGAGGGAACAAAGACTGGATATGGATCGAAAGTCTTAGGCAGATGAGGGGTTGAAGACTTTAGCCAGAAGGAGAAACATGAACATGTTAAAAACTGTGTGACAATATTTAAGTTGTGATTGTTAAATTTAATAGAAAGGTGAGGGGCTTACAGAGAAGCTTACTGCCAAGTCTGAATATATTTGGTAACTGTTGTGTAAAAATGGATGATAGAAGCAGTTAATTTTATTAAGATGCTTCTGTACTTCTGTATTGCCAGTGACTATGAAGAGGAAAGCAGGATATTCGTAAGTCTTATGTAACGGGAGTGAAGGAGGAAAATAGAGGTTTTATTAAATAATTGTGTTGTGCACAAGGGGGATTACAGATACTATGTTTTAGGTCAGTGATAAGTGAGGCATGCAGCTTAAAAACTGAACTTAATGATATTCGGGAAGCAAGCTTTTTTAAAGCTTCCCAAAATTTATTTAGATGGCAAAAGTATGAGTTTCAAAGTGATTTGTAATAATTTTCTTTTGCTCAATTGGTTGCTTGTCTTTTTTTTTTTTTTTTTTTGAGTTTCATGTAATTGTTATAGTTTTCTAAGTTGGAAGGGTTAGCTTTCCAGTCTGTCAAGGATACCTCTGAGCTTTCCATTCTGACCAGGATTCTATGTTTCATGATATGGTCTGTTATACACGGAAGGATGAAGCAAGTTTTCTAAGTTTAAGGAGGTTATAACCTATTTTGAATAGGGAAAAAGTAAGAGAGAATAGGCAGAGTAGAAACTGGATAAGAACGGTTGTAAAAGGAAATCTAGTCAATTTTACGAAGTTCAGCAAGAATGGTATCTACAGAGTTGTCGGGGACAGTTCTTTATTGAGAGGTTTGTGCTAGGAATTTCTTAGATTTGAAGGACCAGGAAATATACCTCTCAACTGTACAGATTTTCGCAGAATGTCCAGATTTTTGGCCTGTTCCTCTTTTTTCCTGGGAAATCACTGGGATGATCTCAGGACTGAAGTCACTAAATAATGGCATACAGTTGAGTTTCAGACTTCAAATCCTTCAGAAAATGTATATTAAAACAAATCCTGTTACTTTAGCAACTTTCTAAGTTTATAAGAGCAATATTTAAAATATGTCCCTCCCTATTTGTACCCCCATTTTGTCAAGCTTTGTCAAGATCTTTTGCATTAAGAGGTTGAGATGTCACTCAGAAAGTTGGGAAACACATGCAAAATGTTAATTTGTCACAAATATTAGATAATATGACATGAAGAAATGTGAAATTGTGGTTTGGATTTTTCAGACTGATACAGATACCGTTTGAGTGAGATTATGTGATGTGGCAATTCTGTTGAGATGTGGTTAAAGAGATCTAAACCAGTTTAGGCTGAGATCACCTACAAGTATTGTTTTCTTGTCCTTGTTGTGTTGAAGGATTGTGCTTAATGTAGTTTTCAGCAATGCAGTAGAAGAGGGAGGAGGAATATATGTACAGTGGATATGAAAAGTGTACACACCCCTGTTAAAATGCCAGGTTTTTGTGATATAAAAAATGAGACCACAGTAAGTCATTTCAAAATATTTCCCACCTTTAATGTGACCTATAAACCTGTACAATTCAATTGAAAAACAAGCAAATCTGTTGGGGGAAAAATATAAAATAATAAAAAAAAATGTACAATACACTGGTTGCATAAATGTGCACACCCTTAAACTAATACTTTGCTGAAGCACCTTTTGAATTAATTACAGCACTCAATCTTCTAGGGTACACACCTGCCATCAATTAAAGAGACTCTGATTAACCCCAAATAAAGTTCAGCTGTCCTAGTAGGATTTTCCTGACATGTACTCAGTTGCCTGCTACAGCAAAAGCCCTGGTTCGCAGAGAGCTTACAAAGCATCAAAGGGATCTCATTGTTAAAAGTTATCAGTCAGGAGAAGGGTACAAAAAAAATTCCACAGCATTGGATTTACCATGGAAGACAGTAAAGACAGTCATCAAAAAATGTAGAAAATATGGGACAACAGTGATGTTGCAAAGAACTGGACATCCCTCCAAAATTGATGAAAAGACGAGATGAAAACTGGTCAGGGAGGCTGTCAAGAGACCTACAGCAACACTGAAGGAGCTGCAGGAATTTCTGGCAAATACTGGTTGTGTACTACATGTGACAACAATCTCCAGTATTCTCCATATGTCTGGACTATGGGATAGGGTTGCAAGATGGAACCCTTTTTCTTACACAAAAACATCCAGGTCCAGCTAAAATTTGCAAAACAATACATCAAATCTCTCAAAAGCATGTGGGAGAATGTGTTATGGTCAGTTGAGACCAAGGTTGAACTTTTTGGCCACAATTCCAAAAGGTACGTTTGGTGCAAAAACAACATTTCACATCACCAAAAGAACACCATCCCCACGGTGAAGCATGGTGGTGGCAGTATCATGCTTTAGGGTTGCTTTTCTTCAGCTGGAACTGAGGCTTTAGTCAAGGTGGAGGGAATTATGAACAGTTCCAAATACCAGTCACTTTTGGCCCAAAGCCTTCAGGCATACGCTAGAAAGCTGAAGATGAAGAGAAATGTCACCTTTCAACACAACAGTGACCCCAAGCATACATCTAGATCAACAAAAGAATGGCTTCACCAGAAATAAATTAAAGTTTTGGAATGGCACAGCCAGAGCCCAGGCCTAAATCCAATAGAAAATCTGTGGGGTGACTTGAAGAGGGCTGTGCACAAGAGATGCCCTTGCAATCTGACAGATTTGGAGCATTTTTGCAAGGAAGAGTGGGAAAATATTGCCAAGTCAAGATGTGCCATGTTGATAGACTCCTACCCAAGAAGACTGAATGTTGTAATTAAATCAAAAGGTGCTTCAACAAAGCATTAGTTTAAGGGTGTGCACACTTATGCAACCAGCTTATTGTACATTTTGTATTTTTTATATTTTTCCCCTAACAGATTTAGAACAGTTTGCATTAGTAGTCAGTATGGGCCGTTATTAGAGGTGGTGATTCTTTGTGCTTTAAGAGTAGGGAGGGGATTGCATCTTTTTTGATGAACAACATAGTTCAGCACCCTTGGCAAGGACGGAGTCTGTTGTCAAAATAAATATTAAGTCTATGGCTTGAGTTGAAATACGCTGGAATGTCAGAGGTGTTTGCTTAACTAATATTTTAAAAGGATGTTGAGAAGTCCTGCATTCTTGCTGGGACATTTTGTTATTGATGCTGCTCATGTTCACGTAGTTCAGGGTGAGAGATCTGAAGTGGTTAGATTTAAGTGCAGGGAGTGGAAAAGTATCTGTGTTGGAATGTATGTCTAATAGGTTAGAGTAATACTAGGCTATCTGCCTTTGTGGGCCATTGTATGCCTACAGAATTTACAGTTTGGTACTTGAATTAAACTATCCCATTTGGTGTTAGATTGGTCTTACCCATTTCATTATTGATAATTATGTATTACCCCTAATGAGAATAACTGGCATCATATCATAGACAATTTGAGGGGAGCTATGCATGGGATAAATCACTTAGGAACTACCTCTATCCATTAGTAGTATGGAGGGTAGTCCTGGAGTAAATTTTCTGTTACCCATCCATAGATCCAAGTGGGCCGTGAATATGGACAGAGATGAGCTTTGTTTTGAATGGATGAGGAGCCCATTCCACAGCAGTAGCATCCTCTTTGAGATGTACCTGTCCCTCCACACAGTTCTGTTGATATTGTAGAAGAGGTTTAGATCTCTGGGCAAAGTATTTCTGATGCCGTTTGATTTGTTGATGTGCAATAGGTCCATCAGTACTGGGTCGGAGGATACCTTGTATGCCAGACATAGGTCACCTCTTAGCAGTGTGTAGGAAACTAACTGTAGTGACAAGGCTCTGAAGTGGTCCATGTTGGACATATTGTCTAGGCTCTGCATCCTTTAGTAAGTTGTCTCTGTGGGACTCCCAAGTTGTTGTATGAGTCTGGGCAGGTACATACCAAAGGGAACATTATGCTCAATGATTGGCTTAATGAGGGCTGAGTAAAGGGGGACAGTTGTTTATATTTGCACACTTGTGGGCAGGGAATGAACGTTGTTTAGTTGCTTGACTTTTTCCTTAGCAAAACTTCTTATACGTATTTGTTACTTATTACAATTACTTTCAAATGTTTTTTAGAGTATTACAAACAGGATTCTTTCTGTAAAATAAGAACAGACGTATTAATTTTTTTTTTAAATCAAAGATTTTTTTGCAAATGTTTTCACTCATGTTTTTGCATGAATGTATACATTACTACCGACAGTTTTAATTTCTGATTGAAGTACTTTATCTTCTCATCCTCAAATAATTAAGCCAAACAGTTTCCAAATCCCACCTAGAACGTATTTTATGTCATAAACTTTCTTTTTCCACATATTTTTATGCTGTTTTGTAATGCATTTATTATTTACTAATAATAGTATAATAATATTCAAACTTACTTTTTTGCATTTATTTTATTGTATTGCCTATATTTTATTATGTGCAAAGGAAATAGTAAGTTCTAACAGTAAGTTAATTTAGATTGTAAGTTGATTAAAATGTAAATGTTTAAATGATTACTTCAGTTATTTAATATTAATAATTATAATTTTACAGTTAATTATGCCATTTATATAAATATTGTTGCCTCAGTACCAGTTTGCAGATCTGATCTAACACAGCTCTAACACCGTCTGCTAACTTATGAGAGGTAAAAGGGTATTAAGTGGCCGATTTCTGTAAAAAGCATGATGAAAGGGACCACAGAAATGCAATCTCATCATGACTGTTTGATACCACTGTAAAATTTTTTTATTCAGACTTTTTAAATTGGGCAGTGATTACACATACGACATGTCACACTGGGGCAGCTGTTGCTACTGCCTGTCCTAGTGTGTCTTAAAATAAACAATTGACTAAAGGACAACAGTGATACCTCTAGATCTGGTCAAAATCCCTTTGTTTATAATCTGTAGAAGGACTTTCTTATGACTGTGGATTTGTTGGTTGAAAGTTAGGTCACTGTCCACATGTTCCCAAATTCTCAACAACTGGGTGAACTCTCAGGGTAGGTTATCAGTGTGATAGCTCTCCATGGAAAACAACTTCCCAAAGGATGCAGTAATGCATTTTTAGCATTTAGTTTCATAGGTTCATCGGTAGGTACTAGGCTATTGGCCCAAGGGCCTATGTAAGCCTAGCCAACAAGCTTACGTAGGCCCTTGGGCCGATAGCCTAGTACCTACCTATGAACCTATGAAACTAAATGCTAAAAATGCTTTACTGTATCCTTTGGGAAGTTGTTTACCATGGCAAGCTATCACACTGATAACCTACCCTGAGAGTTCACCCAGTTGTTGAGGATTTCAGAACTTATGTGGACAGTGACCTAACTTTCAACCAACGAATCCACAGTCATTTTTGGCACCACTTATTTATTTGTGAGAAACCTTCCTGCAGGATAGCTAAATCATTTGGGGATTTAATGGCTGTTCCAAGCTTGCAGTCAACTGCAAACTTAATCAGCCAGAGCCCTGTGGTATTGGCTTTTACTTCAGAGAAATAGATGCTAAATAGGAGACGTCCCAGCACCAAGACCTGGGAGGCTCCCCTGGTGACTGGTCTCTTCGAGAAGGTAGCTTCCCCTCTCTGGATTTCTTGCACCTTCTCTGTGAACCAGTTCTCACGCCATTGGGTAATGTTGGGGTTTATTCACAGTTTGTTTAGGTTTTCTATTATGACTGAGTTGGGTATTGCGTCAAAAGCCTTGGCCAGGTTCAGGTTTGTGGTATATACTGTTTTACCTTCATCCATTGCTTTGGTGACCTTTTCAAAGACGTCCACTAGGCTGAGTAAGCATGACCTGCCCTTGATGAAGTCATACAAAAGATGAGTCCAGTGCTTGGAGGTTCCCTATGTTCTCGTTGTGACTCAGGTAAGTAAGAGGTAGTGTCTCCAGCCTATAATAGTATAAGGGAGGACGCAGAGTAGTAATGGTTGGATTTTCCTTACAAAGATGTCTAGATTAAGTTATTGAGAAAGTTTGAGGTAAAAATGTGAGTCTTTTTAAGGAAGAGAAGAGCAAAAAGAATGGATGTACTCTACCATATTAATCAGTTAATATAGGAATGGTGGGAATGCTGTCTGAAGAGAATGCTGGAGGCAGGTACAAGTATCCTGTATAATTAGGATAGAAGTAAATGAAAGGAACACATCTGGGGAAATAGTAAGATGATTTTTGAGGTAGCCATGAAGATGTAGAAGATAGTCAAAAGGAACAAAAACAAGGTGGGACAGCAAGAGCAGGGGATTATGGTAGATATAAGTGGTGTGTGTGTGTGTGTGTGTGTGTGTGTGTGTGTGTGTGTGTGTGTGTGTGTGTGTGTGTGCGCTTGTTCGCACTCCTGTAAGTGCAGGTAACGGAAAGGATGTAGGTGGGAAATGGGTGAGAGGGTGAAAAGTTTAGGAGGAAGGTGGCAGTGGAAGGAGTTATGGCAAGAAGAAATTAATTGTGTGATGGAGTAAATGGGAGGGGTTGCCTGGTTACCTATCAGTAAGGAAATGATGTCTGGGTTGGTGGCAGTTGGGGGTAAAGTAGAGGATGAGAGCGAAGCCAAGTGGGCCACTACAGAGTATCAGTGGAGACGATGAATACCAAGGAGGGTCAAGTAAGTGAGAAGTAGTGGTGGAAGCAGTCGTTATGAAAAAAAATATATTTAAGATGTAGATATTGGTTATATATAGTAATCTAATGGAAAGACATGCAGGAAGGAAGAGGTTAGAAATAAGTGGGAAATTTGGAGTGGTAAGATAAAGGGAGGTGAGAGGCCGTATGGAAGTTATTTTAAAGCAGGCAGCAGATTATCATGACTAGTTGAATATCCTGAAGAAAAAATAGGAAAGGAAATCCCTAACTTGAGGATATGCTTATAGAAAATTCAAATAAAAACCTTTTGATGGATGGATCACCAGTATACCTTGTTTAAATAGAAATAATATGTACTGTTTCCATAGAAAGTCAACAAAATGGAGCTGCAGTAATCCTTACTTGGAGCATGAAGTGTGGCATTTCCAAATACTGCTGTGGATATCACTGGATGACTGGAAGGATACCAATTAGCCCAACAGAGCAGCGTAAAAGACATGATAGAGTACAGAGGCAGGTTCACTAACATTATCAGTTGAGAATTTCTGAATGTGAATTTCCCTGTAAGAGAAATAAATGCAAGTATGTAATTAACAAGGAACTGATACTATAGTTTTAAAAGTCTGTTCAGTAGGTACACATAGGAAGGATGGATGTAAGAGAAAAACACCACATCACACAAACAACTGCCCAGATGAGGAGCTATAGTAGAAAAAACAGCAGTACCAAAAGGATAGTGAAGACAGAGAGGACTGTAGGGAGAAAGAGGAGGGGAGCTTGAAGGGGAAAACAGCCTTCTCTTTTTCAGCATTACTTAGTCTAACTAATAATCGTACTCAACTTGTAGTCAATCAAATAACATTCTAGCATGAAAATCAAGATATTTCAGGACAGCTGCAAAGGTTGTCAAATAGAAATGGCATCTATACCATTATATACCTGCATGCGTAGAAGGGTAGCTCACACATACTTTAGAAAATGAGTTACTTAGGCAGTGCAGGAACATAAAATGTGCTAGTGTATATCATACAAGCAGTGTAAAAGGTATACCAAAAGAAAAGAGAACTTAATCTTGCAGTGGTATCTATTTTACAGGTATCCAGGGGAATGCGTGGCTGTATTGTCAGATGTTAACATAGGTAGTTGTTGCAGTTCAGACAGGAGATGTATCAGCTTTGTGTGAATAGGAAGCTGCTGTAATGCTGTAGCAAAATAAAAGCAAATTGATGCTATTCAGTGCTAAGGACACACTAGAGAGGCATGCAGTGGTGAGGCTATAAACAGCGACTCCGTCAATGAATAAAGCTCAAAATAAATGCCCATTAGGTAACTAAAAATGTAGACATGGTGACACACATGTTTCAGGCTTATTTTGTGTGTTATTAAACAACTGTACAGCCGCTAGAAGAAGAGGGTACAGCTCAGCAACAGAACTGAAACAGAAAATGTATACCAGTTTCTGTTTCAGCCCTTTGTACACGATCTTTAAGCATGTTCTACAAATTCACTGAATCAGGATTTCAGACATTTGTGAAGCACAGCAGTCAGTTAAGGTTACATTGTAATCAAATAGTAAAGTTGAAAAGATGTGTTCACACCTAATACAGTCATTGAGCTTAGGTTTATCAACACTCTACTGTCCATGCAAGAAAAAACAGTTCCCCAAAATATCAAGACTGTTAAAATTCACAAAAGCCTCTGCATGTATATGGGCACTTTGGAAGACTGACAGTGCACTAATAGCACCTTTGTAGGATGCTTTTGGATGTTTGAGTAAATGGGACTATCTGGCCAGAAATCATGGGGGCATACAGTGGACATGCAGACTTTAAACACAAGGCATTCCAGCAAAAAAAAAAAAAACATATGCAGCAGAGATGTTATATAGGAAGGGAAAGACTAGTTGAAAAGAGACTTGGTGAGCTTAAATTCATCATCAGAGTTGCAAAATGATGCATCTGCTAAACACAAAAGTAGATCATACTGGCGAAAGGTAGAAAGTGATAACAAACTGGATAGTGATTTGGTTGGTAGTCACATCAGATGGACCTAAAAGTACACAAGCAATGTGAGAATTTAAAAAAGAAGGTTGAAAGCTGCATTGGAATATGTTGGTTTGTCCAAGAGAAGACATCACGGTAAGGAAAAATAAATGATTCCCCAGTCTAGAGATATACTTCTTTCTAGTATAGTGCATGCAGTTATGGGGACTTCATCTCTGTATTTACATAGAAAGGCTAGAGATAATTCAGAGAAAGGCATTAAAAATGACATGCAGTCGCAGCAAATCCTTATAACCAGACATGTGAAGAACTTAAGTTGTATTCTCCTGAAGAAAAGAATGAGAAACAAACATATAGTAGTGCCTTAGTATGATTAATGGAGTCCATGAGCTTGCTAAGTGAAAAAAGAAAGAAAGGAAGAAAATGACAGATTTGAAGGTACAATGTAAATGGTGTAGGAAGCACAAGGAACTTTTTTTTTCACTGAAAAAGTGGTGAATGACTAGTTATCTGCTAGTAGGTTTGGAAAATGTGAGGGATGCTTGAGACAGATATGGAGTTACTTATATAAGAGGTAGAAAATAAATAATGTTTGATTGTGGAGGATCACAGTGTATCTAGCCAGTAGGGTAACCATTTAAAATCTCTGCTGAGTCCTGAAATGTGGAGGCCGAATCGCCAAACATCCAGATTTACATATACTAAGTCTGAGATTGCCATTTCTAGGAATATTCCCTTTTCTCCAAGTCATGGTAATCTTGGTTGGTTGACAGTGTAATATAAGAAGCAGGCAGTAATTCATGTTGTTTGGCAGTGGGTAACAGAACGTACATCCTTGGTAATAAAAAGGTTCTTTAAAGAAATGGTGATGGTAACACTGGTTTGAGGTTTACTTATTACGGTGAACATTTTGTTGCCATATTTTAGGTTAGTTGTAGGCAATTTCATTAGCTAAATAGTATGGTTTGCATTGGAGTACACTAAGACATCCATGATATTTTGTTTTACCTTTTCATGTTTCATTTTAATTTTTCAATTTTATTTAATTCCAGGGCGTACCACAGCTGGAAACAAGCCAGTCTTCTTGTATAACTTGATGTAATTCGAACAGTATTCATAAAGTAAATACTTAACTATGTGTGCTGAAAAAAATAACTTATGCTGTCTTGATGCAGAAACTGGAAAACAAAGATATTTAGAGGTAAAGTGCCACTATGTCACAGAATGTGCCATGTTTCTCCATTTTGGTAGTGTCTAAGTCTCTCTTACAGAATACAGACGTAATCCCTTGTTAATTGAATAGCTTCCCTTCTTTTCCATTTCTCCTTCCTAAAGCTTAATGTTTAGCACTGCCATCATATGCACAGTAAGACCCTGAGCTAAAACAGATAGAGATGTACAGTGAATAAATTCATTTCTTAGTTTGTTTTGTTATGGCAGCAAACATGCTGACTTCTAGAGGCCAGAAACAGAAGAAATGTAGACTTTAGTTTTACATTCTGTAGTGTCTTCTGGTTTGTTTCCAGAGGTAGGTGTTGACTGCTTTCAGTGCATATCTGTGCAATAGGACCCACTGTAAGGCCTTTGGTTAGTTATCCTTCAGCAAGTTCTTTTGGATTCTATTCAGAAAAATGGCATTTTCTGTAAAAATGTTAATTAGATCACTACGGTTTTATCATTCACTGTTCTGCAGGCTGTTTGCTGCAAAATGTAGGTTTACTCCTGTTCAAAACACAGTACTGTAGTCTTTCAAAAACTTAAGGGTAGTGCGACTCACCCTGTGCAAACATGCTCTCTGGTGACAGTTATCATCTGTTGTATGGCTAGAAAGGCTAAAGGGATTTGACAGATGAAGTCCTATGACATCCTGCTTGGGAAGCCATTAGACATGAACAGTAAGGAAATGATTAGTTATATACCAGTGAGTTTCTTCTTGTTCTAGAGGAATGAACACTAGATGGCCCAACAATGTGTTTGTAAGTAGGGTGAATTCACTCACCTGCTGGAAAGACAGACTTAGAAAAATAGGGGTGGAGACACTGGGTTGGAGAAATGGGTCCAACTCAGGACACCAGAATGGAAGGCCCACCAGTTACATTTGGTGGAGTGTGTCATGCCCACGAAAGGTTCTCATCAACTGATGCTTCAGGGTTAGGGAAACATCACACCCTTGGCCACCTCTTTCGTGAGGGAGATGGCACTCGTACAGTAAAGACTTCATTTGAAGAACACATGGTTGGACATTAGTATCTGTTCTTTTAAACTTGTGTTCTTGTACATAATTTCAGATGAGTGCTCCGGCGTGATTTAATTTGATCGTGATATGGTATAACTGAATAAATAAATTGCATGTTGATGGCCATTTTCTCCCCACAGCTGTGAACACAGATAAGGCAGAACACAGCTTTGTGAACTCAGTTATATGTCTGCTGGAACCATCTTATTTTATTTATTTATTTCCTGTTGTTCACAACAATACAATGCTGATCCAACTAGCCATTTTTTTTAAGTCCAGACTGGGAAGTAAAAAAGCAAACAAACAAAAAATATTTTAACATAAGTACCATGATCATTAAAAAAGGGAGGTTAAAATTCTGATGCCTATATATGTTGTTTACACAAGGGAGGAATGGGTTAAAATAAGTGGCCAGTGGCAGGGCAGCCTGTCACACACTCTGTGTAGGTTGTGTAGTTGGTGGGTTGTTCCTACACTGTGGATATTTAGAGTATGTAGAAAGCACCTGTCCTTTAGTCACAACTTTGTAACTTTAGTTGGTGGGAAGTCTGCAGCCAGATGATAAGATAACCACTATTTTGCTGTTTAGGTAATACCTAACAAGTATGGACACAACAACACCTAGGCCTGACGTGGAATGCAGAAAACCCTGAAATCTGCAGCATACCTGTCAATTGTATCACATTTAGGGGAACATTCTGCTTTTGACAGAGAACGTAATTGTGTGTTCTGCTGTTTCATTGTGACTTCTGATGGCTTCAGTTTCTTTTCTCCCATTGGCTGATAAACCTTGTCAGTGAAAGAATCACATCCGTAGTCACTGGTCAAAAGGCCCAAAGAAATCCTCGTGCCATGGTACATGCAAAAATTGATCCCTTGGTGCTTTGGTGAGTGGAGCACTTCAGTAACTGATAGGTAGAGACAGAGCGTTCTGCGTTTTTGCTCCCTTTTTTAATAATGGTATTGAGCACACTATGCCTCCCCGCGGTCCAGTGACGTTTAAAGACATGCAGGTAGGTGCGTGCGTGAATGGGTGTCCCTTCTTTGAAGGTTGAGCGTTGGGCTGGCAACTCGGCACTCTAAAAATCAACTGCCAAACATTAGCGGACCGCAGTTCCGCAGTGGCGACCCCTAACTGGGAAATGCCGAAAGACTTTTTTTTTTGTGCACACTAGAAAGCAGAGAGCCGAGCTTGACAATGCTAGGAGAAATGTAGTCATGTACACTTTCTGTACAGCATCCAGTATTAACATATAACTACAGTTAGCAGTACCATACTATTCTGTATAGTTTATGAAGGTGACTGAATGTTTTTAAAGGCTATTGGTTTAGATTACAGCTGTGCTGTACTGCATGCCTAATTTGCATAGATGTATCTCTACCCATATGCTTTCACATGCATCTTAATATGTCCAAATAAATACCTTTACCTATGCAAGTATGTGTACTTTGTTAATGCATTGATAATGTACTCTCTGGTAAAATCAGTTAATGGCCACTACTCCCTAGCACTGTGTGTGTTTATGAGTATGACACATACTTAAAGAGTACAGATGTTAAGTTCGTTTAATTTCGAGCATACATATTTAAATACTGTTCTTAGATGATTTTTACAGATTGTGGATTGAAAGGGCACTCGTGCAGTGTTATCACCTTCTGCAGCGAAGCTGTTGTTTTCGAAATGAACACAACACGCAGTGCTTTTTATCTCATTGTTTTTTCATCAAGAAACATTATGGAAACAGACTTATGTCAAGCAGTAGTTATAGAAATACAGTTTTTCTTTTTGTTGGCCTAGACTTGTTTATCATTATATAAAGTCAAAATAGTATGAAATTTCTGTGTTGGAATTTTCTGGTCTGATGATGTTTGTCACCTCGTTTGCCGTATAATATTCTGTGACAGCTGTCAGTTGCAGGCATGAATACATAATAAACTTTAAAAATGTGAATAATCTAATCTTTGTATTGAGGAAACCATTATTGCTAATGTCAGCTGTGTTACTGTTCTTAGTTTTATACATCATTGCTGTAGATAATTAAGACGTGTTCCATACCTCTCAACTGTCCAGATTTTCAAGTCATATTTTTGGTCCGTTCCTCATAAAAGGTGTGATTTTTTGGCAAATCACTTAGGGTGGAAGTCACTAAATAATGGCATACATTTGAATTTCAGACTTGTTAATCTAGCAATTTTCTAAGTTTATGAGCAATAGTTACAAATCTGTCTCTACTTCTGGGTCTGTTGCCCCCCAACTTTATTTTAGGCTTAGTCCTGATTTCTGGTTGAGAGGTTGAGTGGTATGATATGCTCTACTGATATCCTGTAGGGAAACTTGAATTCTTTGTCAAGTACTGATTGACTAAGCCTGTTCTCAAAGATAAGTATCACCTTAAAATGACTTACTCAGAAAAAAAGAAGTAAAAAAAGATGTAACATATACAAAGCATTTTTGCTGGGGAGTCAAGCCCCCCCCCCCACACACACACACACACTTTGCTCCAAACCCATAACTTAATTATACCGACTTCAAGGTCTGAAAACATCAAGGAAAAAGGAATGCTTGAGAACTCTTCTGTCCTCAAGGTTACACATTATCTGAGCTGGTCTAATTAAGTAAAATATGTGTAGGAGGATGCCCATTGCAAAAGTATTCTTATGTTCTATTTATTACTCATTTCTTTTTTATTTTATTTTATTCATTTATTAACCAGGTGAGCCCACAGCAGGCAAAATGGAGGTGGAATGAATCAAATCCTGTACCCTGGACAACTTGTTGCTTGTTAGCAGCTCATTTATTTTGCTTTTCATAACTGGAAAATGATATGCTTACATTTTTTGCTTATAATGCAGAATGTAGCAGTCTGCTTCTAAAAAAATGTCTTTGTCAAGTGGGAGGTTAACAAACTTTAAAAGAAAAAAGTTAATGTGGACCCAACCCCTGTGAGTCATGTCAGGTTAAAGACAATGCAGTTCTTTTTACAGGTACCCAGAACCTTGGGAAGTCTGACAACAGGAAATCCCAGCATTTTTTTGTGTCTGGTATGATCCGTTATGGTTATAGTTCTGGTCTTAAAATAACAAGATAGCTCCAAGTTCTTTTCTGACACAGCACGTATATGTATTTTTGAGATTAGCACAGGCAGGTTAAACTTACTCTTCACTTGAAGGTGTCTTCTTTAATTTTAGTTTCTGAAAAGTCCTTTAAATGAGTCGGTATTGAAAGATAACTTTTTCATTTAATGTATAAGAGTAAACTAGCAATTAAGTGACTAGGGAGAGAGAGAAGATGAAGAAGAAATTATCAAGAACAGGAAACTGGAATGTTTGACAATAGGTTCATAAGTTCATAATTTCATAGGTTGGTACTAGGCTATTGGCCCTAGGGCCTATACAAGCCTAGCCATAGCAATTCCCTGGCTATTTCTTCCAAAACTATTTACTTCCATGGACCCCTGTCTAGCAGGGCGACTGACGTGATCCCCGGGGTGAATTTCCTTTCTCCCATCCAATCGCCAAGGTTCCTTTTGAAGAGGGACAAAGAGGCCCTCTGCTTGACATGTATGGGCAGTCTGTTCCAGAGTCTGGGGAGTCTCTGGGTCAGGAACCTATCCCTCCAGCATGTTTTGTTTATTGTGATGACAAGGTTTAGATCCCTGGAACATGTAGCTCTGAGGGATTGGGATAACTGCTCTGGGTTTGACATTTCCTTGTATGTTAAGCAGAGATCGGCTCGGAGTAGACGATGTGCAACAGAGTATACCTGGAATTTTTTAAGGCGGTTAGCGTAGGGCATCTGCTTTAGGCCTGTGATTCTTTTAGTGAGGTATTTCTGCGGCCTTCCCAGTTGTTGCAGATGTCTTGAGAGGTACATACCAAACGGGGCATTGTATTCTATAATGGGTCTAATGAGGGATGAGTACAGTGAGACAATGACCTCCTTTTTTCTGGATGAAAAGCCCTTAGTGATGAGGTGTGCCACATAGAAGGATTTCCTGACTGTTGTGGTGATGTGATTATCGAAGGTCAAACCACTGTCTACCTGTGTCCCTAAGTCTCTTATCACACTTTCGGTGTTTAGTGTACTGCCACCTATGTGGTAATTTATGGGTACATGTTTTTTCCCAAAGGGGATAACTATACATTTCTTGGCATTGAGCTTGAGCCCATGGCTCTGGCACCAAGCATCTGTTTCTGTAAGGCCCTTTTGTAGAGTATCCACATCATTTGGGGATTCAGTAATGGCTCCCAGTTTGCAGTCATCTGCAAACTTTGTTAGCCAGAGTCCCTTAGTGTTGGCCTGTACTTCAGAGAAGTAGATGCCAACCAAGAGCGGCCCCAGGACTTAACCTTGAGGTACTCCACTTGTCTGGAGCTGGATTTGGAGTCTGCTACTTTTACAGTGTGGGTTCTGTCAGTAAGCCAGTTGGCAACCCATCGAGTGACATAGGGATTAATGCCCAGCTTAGTAAGTCTATCTATGATTCCAGAGTGGGGGATGGTATCAAAGGCCTTGGCGAGGTCCAGATAGGCTGTGTGGACCTCCTTACCCTCATCCATGGCTCTGGAGACTGATTTGAATAGGAAATAATGTTATAAAAAAAAATTATGGAAGAACAGACCGAAACGATGTGAGACTACTAGTGGTTGACTGTCAAGATGTACACAGAAAACCATGGACAGCCTCAGACTGTACCAGTATTAATTTGACTGGTAGAGCATAAGGGATAGTCCAGTAATGGATATAGAATTACCTGTTTATTACGGAAGGAGTGTGTGGTTCCTGGTTGTCATTCTGGTAAGACAAAAGAGCGAGTGATGAGTATGGTTCCCTACTGAAATATCGGCAATCGAAATCTCAAATGCTGATAAGCTGAAAACCAAAAGAGCAAAAACCCAGAGAAGAGCGAATCTCAAACATTGCTCTTTTTAGAACTTCTTTTTGCAGTGGGCCCCCCACACTTGGTGTACGTAAGTCCATTCTTTTGGCCATTTATTCTCTCGCTGCATTTCAGGACTTGCTGCAGCAGGTCCCGACATTTCAAATGGTTACGGATAAGTACATTAACAGAGTCTGTTCTCAGTTGAGTGAACGGGTTGCAGATGGATAACAAGAGTGGTGTTGTAAATTGTAATATTTATGATGGAGAGAGCAGTCCAACTTCAAAGTTGCCATGGTCCTGCCTCGTGTATAATAGATTGTTTCTTTTTGTAAAGACAAATAAAATATGCAGGTGCTTTTATAGGAGTTGGTTTAAATTTGTTCCATGAAACTGGCACAAATTTTAGCCAATAAAGTGTTCCACCTTTTGACTGTTTGTCACACATTGGTCTGGTCTGTGTTCCACTTTGACCTCTTAATGGGTTATGACTTATCGTAGGTTTGCATTACTTGCCCATAAGTCATGTTTCAGCCACTGTGCAAATTTCCAAGAAGAGGCAGTTTTCAAGTAAAAATTTTTAAGAATACTTGCATTTAGTTGTGCTAGCCGCACCTGTACACACCTGCTTTGGTTTTTGTCATGCTTATCAAGGAATATAAAAAAGACACTGGGGGCCAAATACTTCATCTTTGGTACTTGTGCCCTCAGTGGAATAGGAGCAGTCCTTTGGAAACAAAGCAGTCTGTTGTTGAGTCACACTGAAACCCTTGTGTAGGACAGCAATTTTTTATCCACAGAATGAAGGCCACTTTTTTGTTTCCATATTGGGGGTGCCATATAAAATAAATATAAATATCCTAACCCACTAAGGAAGTAAGTTTTTCCTCTATTTGTGTGGGGCATGATAAAATGAAATCTCACCATGACCTGTTATGTATATGAAAGGGATAAATTGTCTTAGATTATTTATGAATCATGTATGATGACTGTGTGATTTTTTTTCATGCAATCTTTTTAACTTACTTTTTTGTTAATTTTTTTTTATTAAAAATAACAGTAATACAAGTAATATAAAGAACATTGTTTTCAGGTAAATAAAGTTTAAACTTGTACAGTCTCTAAAAAAGATACCCAGAAAACCAGTACCAAAGCTTGAAATTAACATTAGATGGGCAACCAGAGAAGGGATGAGACAAAGTGGTTAATAAAGTGAGTGGTGCCCAGTGTTAGATATAAATATGTCAGTTTAGGAGAGCCAAGCCCAGTCAAACCTTAAAAAAAAATAAAATTACTGTAAAGAGAAAGTGATTTTGTGAAGATTTAAAAAGTATGTATAATAGTTTCTATGCTGATCCCCAATTCGCAGATCTTTTACAAAGTTTTTTGAAAGTACATAGATACTTTAAAGCAGGTTCTGAACGTTATTTAGACTCTGAGATCTCATGTAACAGAGACCACTTAGTTGTTGTATAAAACTTCACAAGAGCAGTCAAAGCGGTAATTAGCATCTGTTTCTCATTTGTGAGGTTATCTAAAGGAACGTTTAAAACATGATTGGTGTCATGAAAGGTCCTCCGTAACTATGTTAAGTGTTCTGTTTTTGATAAATATAGCGTCAGATCATTAGAGAAAAGGAACAGGGCTAAAATATATGATACCCACGTATAGCAGTTAGAATGTTTTAGATAATTTTTGCATAAAATAAAACATTTTTAAGGGAGCAAACATTAGGCAATGCCAATAATTGTCAGACCATGTTAGATTTTTAGTTAAATTAAGGTCTATAGATTCCCAGTAAACAGAAGTGTAAAACCCTTTGTTTGCCTTAACTCACTTATTGTTACCCTAATTGTGATCCCTGGTAAATTACACTTACTAGTTTCCTGCTTTATGCTATTCGATTTCTCATCCAGCTAAAGCAAGTAGGACATATGCCCTCATTTATGGAATTATATAGGTGTTGGTAGAGGAAAGTAAATTTTGTGGCCTGAATGAATCTTGACATTAGTGTCTGCCATTTTGGTCCAGAGGTCACACATTAGGCTTGCCTATCTGTGTACCAGGAGTGAAAGTAGATGGTTGGAGAAACTCACCCAGTCCTAGTGTAGGTTTCTTCTGAGTCAGGGTGATGAGTAGATTGCCATACATTTAAATTATGCCCAACAGGCTCAGTGACAGTTTAAGTTGCTCAGACCTGACCAAAGCTATGGAATTCTGTGAAGGAAAACATTCATATGGTTCACTGGTTTATGTTTTATCCTTTAGAGACGCCCAAGTCATATAACATCTACAAGCTCTGCTTCACTATTTAAGAAACTACTCAAAACCCACAATACTAATAATTGGCTGTGCACATGTGACTCCCCAGGCTAAGCCACTACAATGCAGTTTTGCAAGAATTCCACCAAAGAGCACCTGTAAGTTTCAAAACTCTGAATACATATTCTTATTATAAATTTCTAACCTCTGAATGCTTACTCTTACCAAACAATGTTCTGTTTTGATAGTTTTGATTTAAATGTCTATTTAGAAATGTTGAAGTTTTATTCTGATGCTATTTATTTTTTTATGTCTATGCAGAAATGTTAAATATGTTGTTTAAATGTTTCATTGCATGCCTTAAGAACACAGTTATGTATTTTACTACATGTATTGTAACGTTGTATTAAGTGGAGCTTTTCTCCCCGGGCCTCTGCTGAAAATGGACCTGTGTCCAGTCGGACTTTCCCGGTCATCAAATGTAAAATAAAAATAAAAAAATAAAAAAAATATGATTGCTTGTCAAAGTCTTTAGACAGAAGCAAAATGTGAGAGAAATAGTTAGCTCATGTCAATGTATTAACTATATTATCTCTGATTGCCCAGGGTAAAGTGTTGACCTGGATATAGTAATTCATATACTTTACTCAAACCAGTATGTTAATGTTCCTGTTAGTTTACAGATTTCTTATTTCTGCCACTACTAAAATATCACTGTATGTAGCATTATGTGTGTTGTACAATACTTTGTGTGTATGTATATATTAGAATTTTTGGGAATTGTTAGCCCAGTGAAAACACACCTTAAATTTCATTCCCCATTTTAACTTAATGTCTTAAGCTTCTTTTGCCCATTTTCCCTTGTTACAGAAAACTTTGGACCCTTTAATGCGAGTCATTCATTAGCTTCCACAGAACACACACAGACAACAATTGTAAAATAAGATGACAGCCTTTAAACATTTTAGAATATGCAAAGTCTTCATCTTTCATTATTTTTTTTCTGTAGCAGACTCTCAAAACTCCTTACAGAGATATTTTAAGTCCATCAGAGTCCCTTCTTCCAAACAAAATAATGTTCTTGCAACTGAACGCAATATTGTCTGTGATTTAATTTTATTCATAGTTTCATAGTTTCATAGTATAGTACTAGGCTATCTGCCCTGGGGCATTTGTAAGCCTAGCCATAGTGATGTGGCTTTTGCCACCCCATGAAATGGTACAAAAATGTACAGACTAAATCTAGAATACTGTGCCTCTGTCTAGTAGTGACACAGTGAAGGTCCCCTTATATAATAGAATTAGTTTACTGTGCCCCTGTCTAGCAGTGACACAGATGTGACCCCTGGGGTAAACTTACGATCTCCCATCCACTCATCAAGATTTCTCTTGAAGAGAGTCAGTGAGGGGCTCTGCCTAATACGAACTGGGATCCTGTTCCAAAGCATGGGAAGCCTCTGGGTTATGAATCTATCCCTCCAGCATGTCCTATTCATACTTGTGCCGAGGTTTAAGTCTTTAGCTCTCGTGGTCCTGATGGATTTGGATTTTTTGAGGTGGAGCATGTCCATCAGATCCTGATTGGACATGTCCTTGTATGTCAGGCAGAGATCACCTCTGAGCAGGCGGTATGCTACTGAATAGAGCTGAAGTTTCTTTAGTCTGGCAGAATAAGACATATGTTGGAGACCCTTGATCCTTTTGGTGAGGTACTTTTGTGGTCTCTCCAGCTGTTGCAAATGCCGGGTGAGGTACATACCAAATGGGGCATTGTACTCAATCATGGGTCTGATGAGGGAGGAATATAGGGGTACAATGACATCCTTGGATCTGGATGTGAATCCCTTCATGATGAGGTGTGCAAGGTACAATGTTTTTCTAACCACTTTGGCAACGTGGGTGTCAAATGAGAGGTCGCTGTCTACTTGGGTCCCTAGGTCTCTGATTACTTTTTCTGTACTCAGTGGGTTGCTGTCTATGTGATAATTTGTGGGTACTTTGTTTTTTCCAAAAGGGATGACTATACATTTTTGGCATTTATTTTAAGGCCGTGACTACGGCACCAGTTGTCCGTTCAGTGAGGCCTTTTGTAGGATGTGTGTGTCTGCTGGTGTATCGACTATGGCACCTAGTTTGCAGTCATCTGCGAACTTTGTCAGCCACAGCCCTCCCATGTTTGCTTTAACATCTGAGAAATAAATGCCGAACAAGAGGGGTCCCAGGACAGATCCCTGTGGGACACCACTTGTGACTGGCTTTGAGTCTGACATTGCTCCAGTGATTTTAACTTTATGGGTTCTGTCCTTTAGCCAGTTTGCAACCCATCTAGTGACATAAGGGTTTACTTTTAAGCTGTTTAGCTTATCTATGATGCCTGAGTGGGGTATTGTGTCGAAGGCCTTAGCCAAGTCCAGGTATGCTGTATGGACTGCTTTGCCCTCATCAATGGCTCTAGTGACTATTTTGAAAAAGTCATCCAGGTTTAAAAGGCAGGATCTGCCCTTTACAAAGCCGAACTGGGTGGGGTCAAGTGTCTGTAGGTCCCCTATGTCTCTGTTTATGAGTTCCATAATGATTCTTTCCATAGCTTTGCAGACCAGGCTAGTTAAGCTTATGGGGCGGTAGTTTCCAGGGTCTGTAGAGGCACCCCCATTGTGGAGTGGGACCACTGTTGCTGTACGCCAGTGTTCAGGTACATATCCCAAAGTAAGGCTAAGGTTAAATAGCATTTTTATGTGTGGGTTTAGCTCCTCTTGGAGTTCACGTAACACGCACCCCGGGATACCGTCAGGTCCCATTGATGCTGTGTTTTTTGATTTGTTTAGGGCGGTTCTCACTTGGACATCTGAGATGACAGGGAGATTACATTCAGTTGGGATAAGTATTTCTTCTTTTGGGGGTGAAGGAGGGGAGAAATTTGCACTGAACCTGTCAGCCAGAATGTTAGCAATATCTGTGGGTTCAGTGTATTTTTTGTTGTTGTGAACCAACTCTGAGCATATCTGAGGGTTTCCGCCCAGGTTTCTAACATAGCTGAAGAAGGCTTTGTGGTTATCTTTAGTGTCCTTAGCGATTTTTCTCTCAAAGTGTGCCTTGGATGTTTTTATGAGAGAACGTAGTTTTCTGCTAATGTTGATCAGAGATGTCTTCCCTTCATGGGATTTCGCTCTGACGTGCAGTAGCTTCCTTCTTTTGTTATACAATTTGTTTATGGCTGAGGTCCACCAGACAGGACGCTTACATTTGGTGGAGAGGGACTTGGATTTGTTTGGGATTGCATGATCCATGCATTCTTGGAGATGTCCATAGAAAGCATTTGTGAAGGATTCGGCATTGTGGGATGTGGTATCCACTGGCACAGTGGGCTTAAAGGATACCATCTCAGTCTTAAGAAGAGTGAAGTCTGCTTTTGAGAAGTTTTTCACTGTGGTCTTTTGTGCTGGGGTGGAGGTGGGATATGTATATCCAGGGTGATTAGTTTGTGGTCAGATCTCACTAGTGAGGGGTATACTTCCGGTGTGGAGCATTTTGTCCCCATGTTTGTGATGATCAGGTCTAGTATATTATCTCCCCTAGTGGGAGAGGTGACTAGTTGTTCCAGTGCATTTGAATTTATGAATTCCAGGAACCTTTGGGCTAGGGTATTAGGGCTAGAATAATGTACCCAATCTATGTTTGGGTAGTTGAAGTCTCCCAGTATGATGGTATTTTGTGATACATTCATATCCTCCAATGTCATCAGGAAGGCTGAGTGGGGTTCTTGAGATTGGGAGAGTGGTCTGTAACATGCTACCAGTTGTATAGCAGTTTTGCCTATGGTTAGTTGCACCTGTATGGTCTCTGATGCTTCATGTGTTGCTACTAACCTGGAGGTGTGGGTGTCCTTTATGAATATGGACACTCCCCCTCCCTTTGTGGTTCAGCCCGGGTTTTGGGGCCGAAAAGCATGATACGAGGTATAGCCTGGTAGCGCTGGGGTGCTCTCAGGAGCCTTGAACCAGGTTTCAGTTACTGCACAGACATCGATGTTCTCCATGCTGAGGAGTGCATCAAGTGCTTGCATCTTGAGATTTAGACTTCTGGCGTTGAGCAGCATTACCCTTAGTTTTTTCCATTTTTGTTTTCTAAGGAGGTGGGTTTGTCTTTTGAGCCTTGCCTAAAAAAGGCACTATGGGGGTGGCAAGAGCCTTAGCCAATATCCGAAGCCCAGTGGTGACAGGTGTAAGCCATCCCTCAAGCAGCGTGGCTTGTCCAACATATCATCCCAGGCAGACAGACATTGGATCCCCTTAGAATGACACCAGTACTTGAGCCAATTGTTAAAGCTGACCATCTTGTCTTTGTATTGTGGTATCATTCTTGGTGAGGGCAAGATGCTGCTCAGGGTCAGGGTCATACCAGCCTGGGCTACATAATCGGAGAGCTCCTCTATGTCTCTTTTCATGTAGTCCAGGGAGGTACGTCTCAGGTCATTCACACCAGCATGGACAATGACGGAGTCATATTTGTACTTGCTTTGGAGTGACCTGAGTGCGTGTGTTATGTGGCGGATCCTAGCTCCCGATAGACAGCTCACAGTCACCTTCTCCTTGTTCAGCCTGGTCAGTGGGACATCAGTGTGTCTGACTATGGAGTCACCTATTACTAGTGTATCAGGCAAGGTGTTTGGCCTTAAGGGCTGCGATTGGTCGACACACTGATTTATTGAAGTATGTGTTGCATGTGTTTTGTTTTGAGGTGGTGGATTTTTGGATGTCTGCTTTGGGAGCCTCTGTTGTTTTGGTAAGTTTTTTATTAGAGCCTCCGAGTATGTCTTTGTGTTTTTATGTGTTTGGTTTGCAGTTGTGGTAGGTCTATGTGGGATTGGGATTGTTGTGTGTGTGGTTGCCATCTCCTCCTGTCTGGTCATGCCAGCCCTGAGTTGAGAGAGTTCAGCCTCCAGTTTGGCTATATAGTTGCATCTCTCACATGTATTTGTGTTTGTTGGGAGGAGGAGAGGGTTGTCTGTGTACATGAGACAATTGTAGCATTGTCTCAAGATACCCAGATTGACCAGCTGAACTGGAGACGACGCCAGTAATCTACCACTCGACATGCTAGAACAGTATAAGGGAGTGGTATACCTTTAAGGGAAGTGGATATTCACAGGGGTGGTAAGTAGATGTAGTGCTTTACTTAGTACGAGAGTGCTTACTTAGTAGAGAAGTATTGAGAACAAGTGCTAGACTTAGTATAACCAGACTACTCACTGTATTATAAGAGTAGAGCTTCCTTAAGGGAAAATTTGAAGAGCAGACTTGGCGGAGCCAGAAAAAGTTTAACCTTGTTTAACCAGCGCTGCGCTATGCGCACGACCGCGCAAAGCCGTGCAAACGCGGATTTTAAACAGTGAACTACAAAAGAGCTAGAAATGGTCCAAACCAACCAATTACTACAGCTTCTTGTGCTGAGGTCACTTCCCCCAAGGACAGGTAGGCTGCTCAAGGCTCCCCACTCCCACTGGTGAGCAAAGAAACTTCCTTCTATCCAAGTAAGGTAATGGACAACACAGGAACTACACCACAGCCCAGAATACAGCAATGCCTGTAAACTGGTCTAAACTAGTCGAGGAAGGCAAGAAAACAAGGATTATTTTTTGTTTTTTGGTAGAAACACACAGAAAATGCAGAGACAGTGATAAATTAGTTACACAGGCTAGCACACTTTAGTGGGCAGCCTCCACAGTTAAATTAAACAAACAAACAAGCAAACCTTCGATCAAATTCGACTAAAATGTAACTTTAAGTGCAGATTTTAAAATAATGCAGCAATCAGGTAAAAAACAGTTCAGGCTAGTTCAAGGTAAGCTACAGAAGCTATTCCAAGTGAAAAAAAGCAAAGATACTTAAATTCTCTTAAGGACAGTTATGCCATTAAAAAGAAAACAGCCTCACCACTGGTTAGCAATTTCTTTAACTCCAAGGCTTTACAGTTGCCTTGTCTATCTCAATCTGAGTCCCTCGCAGACTCCCAGTCCTTTTCCTTAGGCTCTGTTACTGTCTGTGTGTCTCTCTCTTTCTCTTTGCTTCATTTCTTCCCGTTTAACAAGAAATGGGGTGTGGCTTCCTCCATTTAGGGCATGTGTGTGGAATACCCCTCCCACAGTGCCCAAACATCATAGTTCAACATTCCCTACCATGGTCACTAGGAAGGCACTATATAGCACAGTGAATACTTATGTATAGTGTGGGTGTTTTGTCAGGAGTTCCTTACCTGGAGAACTATAGAGTTAATTTGACAACCATTTAGCCTTAAAGTAGTGGTTTGAGTACTGTTTGGCAGAAGAAAGATCCTGCTGTTGTCGTCATAGGAGGATCTTCTAAAAATCATCTGCCATTGTCATTAGTTGCCTGGTAGCTTCTTGATGGTTATTCCTGTCATCTATCCATCTGTAATTATGACAAAGGATCTGGGCATGCATCTTCTTGTAGTTCGTGGTATGATAATACTCCACTTCTGCAGAGAGTGGTGGTCATCTTTCCATCTTTGCTGAGGGAGTGGTCATTTTTCCACATGTAGCAGATGGAAGTGGTTATCCTTCTGTCTTTTAGAAGCTGTCTGTCTTCCAGCTGTAAACACGGGCTTGGTCATCTGTCCTTTCACCATTCGTGGTTTGCCTAGCTATTTTCAAAAAGTCTACACAGGCTTTCATTTTGCCTTTTAGTAAAGCCACTTCTGCATTAGGATTGGTAGCTGAATTCTCTGATTTTTCACTAGTCTGTCATATTTATTTATTTATTTTACATTTTGTCCGGAAAAGTCAGATTGGACACATGTCCATTTATAGCGGAGGCCCGAGGAGAAAAGCTCTATTTTACACACAATGCAGTAACATACAAACAATACAGTAGTATACAAAGCAAATATAGAAGGATTAATAAGAATCTACAGTACTATGTGATTATACTTCCTAGGACATTTTAACATAGTAGTTTAGTATTAACTATAAATCCATTTCTTAGAAATTCAGTAACTTTATAAAGCTGTAATGCTTTCAAAAGGTAGCAGTAAAAATTCGAAACTTGATGAGAAGAGCAGTTTTTAGTATCTTTGTCTTTACCCAGGGGTATTACAGGAGCATAGCCATTTGTTAGAAAGATGGGTTATAAGGAGATTTTTTAAATTGAGTATATATGTGTGTGTGTGTATGTGTATGTGTATACACACACACACACACACACACACACACACACACACACGTGCATGAGTGTGTGTGCTGGATGGTGCAGCAGTTAACGTTATCGCCTCACAGCAAGAGGTTCTCCAGTTCAATTGTTGACTGGGGTGCCTTCTGTGGGGTGTCTGCATGTCCTCCCTGCGTTCGTATGGGTTTCCTCCATGTGTTCCGGTTTCCTCCCACATTACAAAGACAAGCGACTGGAGCATTTTTCCCTGGGCCTCTGCTAAAAGTTGGCTTGTTCCAAGTTGGACTTTCCTGGTAAACAAATGGTACACAGTACACATGTATACATGAAAAAGCATCACATATTGCATAGAATTTGTTGAAAATCTCTTTAGGGTTCTTGCCCTTCATCCATGTGCAGCATGAAATGTAAACTTAGTTAAGTATATGTATTTAAAGTTTCATGTGAACACCTGGAAATAGCAGTGATGGGTTTAAGTACAATATTCAAAATCTTCTTACAGTCAGAACCTTTATTTCAGGATAAAACATCTAGTTTATTTTCTAGCTTCCAAAGTTGAGTATATGTGTTTACATTCTTCTGTCAACTAATGTATAATTCCAGCATGTAGAACTACTGTGTTTCTTTTTATGTTTTCACAGTGACATTTCTCTAAACCTTGCTACTGCCTTTATTTCAACATGTTTTGTATTTTTGTTGATTTCTTCTCTGCAGCCTGTTTTACGTATCTGCTTGATCCATTGTCAGGCATTATCTTTTCAGTGCTGGAATTTTTTTTAATATGCAGTATTTGTAGTCATTTGTTTGGGAATGAACTGTTTATCTTCATTTTCTACTTTGATAACTTAGCAATAATTTATTTTATTTATTTTATTTAACATTTGTTGACCGGGAAAGTCCGACTAGGTTCCACAGATCCTGTTTTCAGCGGAGGCCCGGGGAGAAATGCTCCAAAAATAAATAGTGTTGTGTTTTATCCTTTTGGGATTAATAGTGTTTTGCACCACCTTTCAGTGGCTGTCTTGAAATTTTGTGCCAAGTATGTTCCAGTTACTGTATCTAATCTGTACCAAGTAATGGCACCACACCAGGAAACCTTGTCATAGGCCCAGTCAGTAAATACTGACTGAGCCAGATCTGCTCCTCAGAGGTCCCTTTTATCGAGTACTTATTGTGATTAAATGCCCCAGACACTGAGCTTTACATCTAGCCCATTTGTTTGCCTGAATGCATTGATGTTATGGAGATTGTGAAATCACTGGGAAGGGGTGGACAGTCATTTTAACATAGGTCTAATTCTTTCTGTTTTTCCATGTCTGTGAGATCTTGGACTTGATATACAGAAGTAGCAGGTGGTGTTTGAGTACAGTGTCAAAATTACTGCTTTCCTTCTTTTTTATTTTAAAATTAAGGCTTTTGATAAATTTTTACCAAGTATGCCTTGATCAACAAACCAATATGAGTACCGTAATTAAAGGTGCCCTATATCCAATTTAGGCTTAAATGTGTGGGCTATTTACTTAGAGTTTCAGCTGTTTTTAAAATATTCCTTTGCATTTGATGTTTTCTACTTTATCATTTCACATCCTGTTACTGTGGTTCTTTTTATGGCACATTTCATACTGTTTCTATGAGTCAAGATTCATTAACATGGTGCAAAACTTTCGGTAAGCAAAAAAAATGGAAAATCAGTGCAGAAAAACAGCCAGTAAACAAACCAAAAGCACTGAGTAGAGGAAGAGTCGAGCACCGGGCAGCTGAGATATAGAACCAAGTTTATTGTAGGTCACAAAATCCACAAAACGTAAAACGCAAAACAGTCACACAGCGTTTTTCGTCAAATACAACAGACTTCATCAGACAAGAACCTTCGGTCTTGCCCCCAAGTCTTTCCTTTATGGTGTTCCTCTTTGCTTGCTTCGGTCTCTCTCCCTCTGCTGCACCTGTACTGGTGCTTTTGGTTTGTTTACATGCTGCAAAACTTTGCCACAGTGAAAAAACCTGGTGGCATGAGAACAGATTTGGTAATTTTATTTTCAGTTCTTACTAAAATATTGTAGCATCTATTGCAACAGTTTGCATGGACACTACAATTTCTAGCACTTTTTCTAAAGCCAAGTCTGACGTCAACAGTATTTTTAAAACCATAATTATAAAGCGTTTATGTCTATACTAGTTAAACGAATGGCAGATATGGGTCATTGTGGTTTTGTGGAGGCGAGACAAACATTTAACAATATTGATAGAATGCTGATAATCGAGAGGGAAGCAAAATGTAAGAAAATACAGCTGTTGGCACTGGGTCTTAATGCAGAGAAAGCATTCAGCAGAGTAAGCTGGGATTTTTTGAGTAGGGCAATGGAAGCATTTTCTTTCCCTCATACAATAATAAAGTTAATTCTGAGGATATACAAGAAATAGGAAAGAAGAATTAAAGTGGAAGGGTTCCTCATTGATGGGTTTGAACAGAGGAGGAATGGTTGTCCTCTTCCCCTTTTGTTATTTGCTTTATATTTAGAGCTACTGGCAAAGAAAATAAGGTGATCAGAAATGCAAGGATATAATCGGAATGGTAATCAAGAAAATTTGGCTTTATTTGCAGATTATATTGTTTTGTATCTGATAAATCCAGAAAAAGACATCTCAGTGTTGTGGAACATTCTGAGACAGTTTCAAGTATTTTTGGGATATAAAATAAAATAAAGGCTATAGCCATAAATTACATACCCACGCACAAATTGCTTCAGCAATACCCATTTTCATGGGGACATGATTAGATGAAGTATTTAAGAGCATGAATTAGAAAGGATTCTGTTGTGGCAGCTGAGGATATGTGGGAAGAGACTAAACAAAAGATCATACAAAAGTTGAGAAACTGGAAGCTCTTGCTTGTTAAGATACCAAGTCCCCTTGGTTTTATATATGGGTCAGGCATATTTTTATCAACCAGAGGAGAAGTTATGGATAATAATTAATAAACAATTGAAGGAATTTATTGAGTAGGGAAAGAGAGCAAGAGTTACATGTGATAAGTTAATCCTTGCTATAGAACATGGTGGTTTAGGATTACCTGATTTGAAGGGATGTTTTAGAGTTACTCATTTAAGGTTCATATACATAACACGAGCAGAAGGTTATAATTCAAAATGGAAAGGGATGATGATGAAGCGGGAGAATAAAGAGAGAGTGGGACTTTGGTTGCAGATTCTTAAGGAGAATAATAAACATGCAGAGTATTATATTCTTAAAGTTGTAGAAAGCATTCTAAGAAGTTAGCCAACCACAAGAATGGTGAAAGGAGGTTTTGCCTACAAGGATGATTGCAAGTGCAGGTACAGAAACTAGGCAAGAGTGGGCTGGAATTTAATGGAGAAACCTGAGAAATGGACCAAGATATTGGCAGCAAATAACTAGAGAGAGAAATGTAACAAAGTGAGATGAGGCTAAGAAGACATTTGGACTGCAAGCTAGAGACTGTCTTCCTCATCAGGGGATTGATTTCAGAGTATAGACAAAGAAATGTATAGGAGAATCTTGAGTAAAAGCTCTACGCTGGTACAGTTTTTAGTTGAATCTAGAACAGTAGATGCTGATAATTAGTAGAGTACATAAATATTACCTGATGCAGCAAACAATCAGAGTAGGTTAGAAAATATTGGGGAGAGAAACAGGAAAAGCAATTTACAAGAACAGTGGGAGGACATATGTATGGCTCCCAAGTATGCAACAAAGTTTAGGTTTAGGATCATCGCTTGTGTTTGCATAGGTATTTTTATACTCCAAGCAGACTTCAAAGAAGTTTTCCTCAGGTTGATGGCACATGTTGAAGGTGTGATGGGAAAGAAAGGGGTAGTAGGTACATATAATTTGGGAGTGTAACGAGTTGGCAGATTTTAACAAATTCCCTACAGTGTACTGTGTCAGAAATATTGAGCAAGCAAATGGATGTAACTAAGGAAACTATTCTTTTGAGCTGCGAGACAGGATCTGAATTGCCTGGTCTCAGTAAGGCTACATTAAATTTAATTATTTTGGCTGCCAAAAAAGCAATTGCTAGAAAACGGAAATCAGAGTCTACACCAGCTGTATCTGAAGTACTGGATATTATAAAAGAGATAAAAGAAGTGAAAGAGGGATCTTTAGAAAAGAAGAGGAGCAAACTAAATAGAAATAAATGGAAATTGTGGGAACAATATGTACAGAATAATGTTCAGGAGGAGGAGTGAAGTTTAAGGGAAGACAGGAATTCAGCAGTTTATGTAATGCTGGATTGATGGTTACAAAGAATAGATATGTAATGGATAATGTATGTAAATAGGAAAAAAATGTTAATATTTTCTTTCTGTTAATGTATGTTTATCTGCATCTTAAGTGATAATTTAACAAATGTGTTTTAAAAAAAACACAGTCATTTTAAATGTATGTTCTCATCGGGTATATACCACACACACACTAGTATGGATTTCCCTTTCTCAGTCAGTCCCATTTGAAGATAACAATTTTATGCCAATGTAAGCAGTTCTGTATATTCAGATAAACCTTTTTCTCTAGTGATTTTTCTTATGAAATTTAAACCATTTAGTTAACATAGATGGCTTTGGGGAGAGTGATCCTATAAGATGCGCACAGCGTCTTGTGAAGACTTTTTTTTCAGCACCAGCAAAATACACAGCATACTTTGTGTTCTAGACACCATCACATTAAGTACTGATACCTTTACCTTAGGCATTGTTAGGTAAATGGAATAATTGTTTCTTTACCCCAGACGTGTCCAACCTGCGCCCACGACCTTTAACTGCAACTTCAGTGAACCCATGCTCCAAAATAATGTTTTTTGTTTGTTTTTTTGCACTTGTGACCTGTAAATGCAACGTTGGTGTGTGCATGCGCCAAAGCACCCTTCCCATTTTGTTTTTTTTTGCCCCAAACTAGGATCTGTGTGTTTGCACCAAAGAATCAGTGTGTGTGTGTGTGTGTGTTCATGCTGAAGAGGGATTTGTTGCCTTTGAAAGGGACCGCACCTAACTATTAATAAGTAAGTGCGAAGTGAGTGAGTGCATGCATGAAAGCACAATGTTTGTGTGCATGAAAGTAGAAGGTGTGTGTGTGTGTGTGTGTGTGTGTGTGTGTGTGTGTGTGTGTGTGTGTGTTTATGTGTGTGAGTATGTATGTATGTATGTATGCGTGCAGATTTGGTGTGCAGAACAGATTTGGTAATTTTATTTTCAGTTCTTACTAAAATATTGTAGCATCTATTGCAACAGTTTGCATGGACACTACAATTTCTAGCACTTTTTCTAAAGCCAAGTCTGACATCAACAGTATTTTTAAAACCATAATTATAAAGCGTTTATGTCTATACTAGTTAAACGAATGGCAGATATGGGTCATTCTGGTTTTGTGGAGGCGAGACAAACATTTAACAATATTGATAGAATGCTGATAATCGAGAGGGAAGCAAAATGTAAGAAAATACAGCTGTTGGCACTGGGTCTTAATGCAGAGAAAGCATTCAGCAGAGTAAGCTGGGATTTTTTGAGTAGGGCAATGGAAGCATTTTCTTTCCCTCATACAATAATAAAGTTAATTCTGAGGATATACAAGAAATAGGAAAGAAGAATTAAAGTGGAAGGGTTCCTCATTGATGGGTTTGAACAGAGGAGGAATGGTTGTCCTCTTCCCCTTTTGTTATTTGCTTTATATTTAGAGCTACTGGCAAAGAAAATAAGGTGATCAGAAATGCAAGGATATAATCGGAATGGTAATCAAGAAAATTTGGCTTTATTTGCAGATTATATTGTTTTGTATCTGATAAATCCAGAAAAAGACATCTCAGTGTTGTGGAACATTCTGAGACAGTTTCAAGTATTTTTGGGATATAAAATAAAATAAAGGCTATAGCCATAAATTACATACCCACGCACAAATTGCTTCAGCAATACCCATTTTCATGGGGACATGATTAGATGAAGTATTTAAGAGCATGAATTAGAAAGGATTCTGTTATGGCAGCTGAGGATATGTGGGAAGAGACTAAACAAAAGATCATACAAAAGTTGAGAAACTGGAAGCTCTTGCCTGTTAAGATACAAAGACTGAAAATGTTTTTAGTCCCCTTGGTTTTATATATGGGTCAGGCATATTTTTATCAACCAGAGGAGAAGTTATGGATAATAATTAATAAAGAATTGAAGGAATTTATTGAGTAGGGAAAGAGAGCAAGAGTTACATGTGATAAGTTAATCCTTGCTATAGAACATGGTGGTTTAGGATTACCTGATTTGAAGGGATGTTTTAGAGCTACTCATTTAAGGCTCATATACATAACACGAGCAGAAGGTTATAATTCAAAATGGAAAGGGATGACGATGATATCATTCAAAATGGAAAGGGATGATGATGAAGCGGGAGAATAAAGAGAGAGAGTGGGACTTTGGTTGCAGATTCTTAAGGAGAATAATAAACATGCAGAGTATTATATTCTTAAAGTTGTAGAAAGCATTCTAAGAAGTTAGCCAACCACAAGAATGGTGAAAGGAGGTTTTGCCTACAAGGATGATTGCAAGTGCAGGTACAGAAAATAGGCAAGAGTGGGCTGGAATTTAATGGAGAAACCTGAGAAATGGACCAAGATATTGGCAGCAAATAACTAGAGAGAGAAATGTAACAAAGTGAGATGAGGCTAAGAAGACATTTGGACTGCAAGCTAGAGACTGTCTTCCTCATCAGGGGATTGATTTCAGAGTATAGACAAAGAAATGTATAGGAGAATCTTGAGTAAAAGCTCTACGCTGGTACAGTTTTTAGTTGAATCTAGAACAGTAGATGCTGATAATTAGTAGAGTACATAAATATTACCTGATGCAGCAAACAATCAGAGTAGGTTCGAAAATATTGGGGAGAGAAACAGAAAAAGCAATTTACAAGAACAGTGGGAGGACATATGTATGGCTCCCAAGTATGCAACAAAGTTTAGAAGGTTTAGGATCATCGCTTGTGTTTGCATAGGTATTTTTATAGTCCAAACAGACTTCAGAGAAGTTTTCCTCAGGTTGATGGCACATGTTGAAGGTGTGATGGGAAAGAAAGGGGTAGTAGGTACATATAATTTGGGAGTGTAACGAGTTGGCAGATTTTAACAAATTCCCTACAGTGTACTGTGTCAGAAATATTGAGCAAGCAAATGGATGTAACTAAGGAAACTATTCTTTTGAGCTGCGAGACAGGATCTGAATTGCCTGGTCTCAGTAAGGCTACATTAAATTTAATTCTTTTGGCTGCCAAAAAAGCAATTGCTAGAAAACGGAAATCAGAGTCTAAACCAGCTGTATCTGAAGTACTGGATATTATAAAAGAGATAAAAGAAATGAAAGAGGGATCTTTAGAAAAGAAGAGGAGCAAACTAAATAGAAATAAATGGAAATTGTGGGAACAATATGTACAGAATAATGTTCAGGAGGAGGAGTGAAGTTTAAGGGAAGACAGGAATTCAGCAGTTTATGTAATGCTGGATTGATGGTTACAAAGAATAGATATGTAATGGATAATGTATGTAAATAGGAAAAAAAATGTTAATATTTTCTTTCTGTTAATGTATGTTTATCTGCATCTTAAGTGATAATTTAACAAATGTGTTTTAAAAAAAACACAGTCATTTTAAATGTATGTTCTCATCGGGTATATACCACACACACACTAGTATGGATTTCCCTTTCTCAGTCAGTCCCATTTGAAGATAACAATTTTATGCCAATGTAAGCAGTTCTGTATATTCAGATAAACCTTTTTCTCTAGTGATTTTTCTTATGAAATTTAAACCATTTAGTTAACATAGATGGCTTTGGGGAGAGTGATCCTATAAGATGCGCACAGCGTCTTGTGAAGACTTTTTTTTCAGCACCAGCAAAATACACAGCATACTTTGTGTTCTAGACACCATCACATTAAGTACTGATACCTTTACCTTAGGCATTGTTAGGTAAATGGAATAATTGTTTCTTTACCCCAGACGTGTCCAACCTGCGGCCCACGACCTTTAACTGCAACTTCAGTGAACCCATGCTCCAAAATAATGTTTTTTGTTTGTCTTTTTGCACTTGTGACCTGTAAATGCAACGTTGGTGTGTGCATGCGCCAAAGCACCCTTCCCGTTTTGTTTTTTTGCCCCAAACTAGGATCTGTGTGTTTGCACCAAAGAATCAGTGTGTGTGTGTGTGTGTGTGTGTGTTCATGCTGAAGAGGGATTTGTTGCCTTTGAAAGGGACCGCACCTAACTATTAATAAGTAAGTGCGAAGTGAGTGAATGAGTGCATGCATGAAAGCACAATGTTTGTGTGCATGAAAGTAGAAGGTGTGTGTGTGTGTGTGTGTGTGTGAGTATGTATGTATGTATGTATGTATGCGTGCATGAGAAATGCAGGGTTTTTTTTTAAATTTGACCCGAAATGCCGAGTTCAGTGAAAATAATGTGATTTTGCCATTATTCAGACAATACAGATTGGAGATTTACTGGTATTTCTCCTGCAAAAAAATGGAAAATCAGAATGCAGTTTGAAGTGGTACAGGCAATGAATCAATAAAGTGATAACTTCTGAATCAATGCACATATACAGACCCAGGAAGATAATCTCTGCAGGATGCTCATACACATGGCTGTAAATACATGAATAGAGTATCTGACTATTAAAGAGTAAATACTGAATATTTTCTCAGAAGCCACAGTTGCTGTTTAAAATAATGTTATTTGGGGAGAACTGAGTATGTAATTTGTGTTTCACTGTTGCAGTCATCACACTTGGGTTGTCTGCCTGCAGGTAGCCCTCAGTCGGCCCGAATACCAGAGACTTAGTATTTCTGTGTTGGATGCTGTTGCTCCAGGACTGACGTCAGATTGTCAGGGGTATAAAAACAGACCAACACTGCCATTACATCAGTCTTTCTTGCCGAGGAGCCCGAAGTAGAAGCGGTTCGCAAGTGCCAGTCGGCCGCTACCTGAGTTTTCATTTATGAATTGAATCATCCTGAAGTCTTTTAAAGCTATATACCCCGTTGGGGATCCTTTTTTCTTGCTCTAACTGATATCATAAAAAGTTAATAATTGTCTTGCCTGTGGAAAGCAAATACCACACCAAGATTTTCATTCCTACTGCGTCACCTGTCTAGGCCCAGACCACAAAGTACCTCGCTATTGGCTTTCTGCCTTGTTCAACGCCTGAACCATTCGTCGTCGGGCCCTTATTGTCGCTAAATACTTTTGCTCTCGATCTCCATATTTTGAAATGACTTTGATAAGTCATCCGACTACTGATATTCCAAAAAAACATAAGGATAAAGACAGAGACAGACTACACAGGTTCAAAGCTGCCAACGATGCTTCCGTTAAGCTAGTCACCAGTTCGCTGGTACTCAGTGAGGTGCTGTCGCAGCCCCTGATGCCCACTTCAGTGGATTCGCAGGCTTCTACCGAGACCCATTTGGAGTCTGGTATGCCGCAAGACTCTTCTACGACTATGGAACTGGTGGATGTCTCTACCTTGGATGGGTCCAGAGCCACTGAGCAGGCACCAGCTTCTGAGGAAGTTCTTTGCACTACCGATGATCGACACAAACCGACTACTTCAGTTCTGTCTAAAACTACCGAGTTTCTAAGGCAAGACTAAGCGCTACGCCTAGAAAACCGACGCCCAAAGTGCATGCACCTGCTCCCTTGCCACAAAATAAAATGTTTAGAATGGCAAAAGACCTTATTATGCTGATTATGGTAAGTCAGCCTTCCCCCGCTAAGAGAAAAAGAGACCAGTCCCCAGCAGCTTCAACAGACCAAGAGTCCGACGACTCTGAGGTTTCTGATTATGAAGACATGCCCTTATCTGCTTATGAGGATTCTGATGCAGAGGAATCCATTCCCTCTGCTTTTCCTCCAGAGGATTCTTTTTTTGGTGAAACCTTACATACTTTAAGAGAGCATTTCCACTGGGAATGCCAAGACTATCCTCAGTCCAAAAAGAGACTCAGAGAATATCTAGACTTGCCACAACACAGGCCTTTAGCAATATCACCAGTCCTGGAAGCTGGCGATGATGTTTTTATGGAATCCAGTCTTACTCCTGATACTTTACCTCCTGCCCCTAGGAAACCAGACAGGTACTACAGAGTACCTGACACTCACAAATTTCTTTTCAAGAATCCTACTGCTGACCCAGAGATCATTTCCCAGGGGCCTAAAGGTATCAAGGCTACTACAGCCAAGAATCCCACCCCTTCAGACAGGGATTCCAGAGCTTTGGACAGGTGGGGTAAGAAGGTATATACCACTGCAACCCTTGCCATTAGGGCTTTGAATTGTCAGTTTCACATTTTGAATTACCAACAACATATTATGGAACTTGTTAAGCAAAAAATAGCTACCTTCACAGACTGTGCAGAAAATAAAGAATTGCAAGAGCTTATGCATTCTGTAAGCCAAGTCAGCAAGCATACATTGCAATGTGGCTTTGACGCCTTAGAAGCATCTTGCAGAGCAAGCAGTCACTGGTTCTGTACTGAGAAGGCATGCTTGGCTTAAGGAGCAGACCTTGCCAGATCATGTTAAATCCAAGTTACTAGATGCTCCTTTGAACAAGGACAATCTGTTTGGCACCAAAGCAGAAGAGGTTCTTAAAAAGATGGAAGAAAAAGCTAAATATATGCAGACAGTCAAAGAATTCTTGCAAGTTCAGCCTCCTAAATTCAGTACACATTGCCCCTTGAAACATTGGTCCTTTCCAGCCCCCTCAAGGCCATCTCAAACTAGACCCAGGGGAAACAGACCTCCCCCCCAGACTACAGTCTCAAGGAATGGAGTGCCTCCACATCTAAAGCAGGAAGTGCTAAACCACCCCCTTACGGAAAGAGTTCCCAATGACTTCTCAACTCCACTCCCCTCATCTGCCCAACTGCTTGTGCCCCTAGGAGGAAAACTTGCCCTTTATGCAAAAAACTGGATTCCCATCAACATTGTATCCCAGGGGTACAGATTTTACTTCACTCACTGCCAACCCCAAAAGGGTTCCCAGAACTCTAAACCAGTGGGCAGAGGCTCAAAACCAAGTCCAAACCCTACTTTCTATAAGGGCAATTCAACCTGTTCCTGCGGAACAGATAGGTCAAGGATTCTATTCCAGACTTTTCCTGGTACCCAGAAAAGAGGGCACTTGGTGCCCAATCCTAGATCTTTCAATTCTCAACACCTTCCTGGTGGTACCAAAATTCAAAATGCACACCCTGCAGCAGCTTCTACCTATGGTAGCCAAAGATGCCTGGTTAGTCACCCTAGACTTAAAAGAAGCCTATCTGCACATCCCTATAAGGGAGTCATGCAGAAAATATCTACGCTTCAGGGCAGGATCTATGCATTATCAGTTCTCTGCACTTCCCTTTGGCTTATACACTGTTCCCAGAGAATTCACAAAATGCCTGGCTCCAGCCATTGCTTACTGCAGACAGAGAAATATTCAAATTTACCCGTACTTGGACACCTGCCTGATTCAGGCAGACAGTGAGAAAATGCTGCTGCAGCACCTGACATTTGTAATAAACCTTCTAACCTCCCTGGGGTACACCATCAACAAAAATAAATCAAAACTAGTCCCCAGTCAAAAGATTGTATTCCTGGGAGCAAGCTTGGACACAGCATCCCAGATGGCATTCCTCACTCCAGAAAAACAAGCCCATCTGACAGGCTGTTTTACTCAAATGGCCACCAGAACCCAGCTGTCCACAAGGAAAATCCTGCAGGCCCTAGGGTTCATGGCCTCATGCAGCCTACTAATTCCATATGCCAGACTGCATATGAGGAAACTTCAGTGATACTTAAAAAGTCTTTGGTGCCAACATTTTCAGGACCTGGAAACTGTCATTTCCATAATACCCTGTCTAAGGACAGAGTTTCTTTGGCGGCAGCAGCATGCAACCACAACAAGGGACTGCCCTTTATTCAACCCCACTGCCCAGACCCTAACCACAGACACATCAGACTATACCTGGGGGGCACACATGGACAGCAAGTGCATTCAGGACCACTGGAACCCAAGTCAAATGTATCTGCACATCAACCAGAAAGAGATGCTAGCTGTGCAGCACGCTCTGACAGCTTTTAGATCCCTACTCTCACCAGGACACCTGCTAATAAAAACAGATAACACCACAGTTATGTGGTACATCAACAAGTAGGGGGGATCCCACTCTTACCCACTCTGTAGGCTAGCCTTGGCCCTGTGGAGCACGGCCTTGGACATGCAGGTCCATCTGCAAGCTCAGTTCCTGGCAGGCAAAATTTATTGGCAGATGATTTAAGCAGAAATCTCCTAGACCCACACGAGTGACAACTAGAACCCAGCACCTTCAACCTTCTGATTCAGAAATGGGGGACTCCAGAGGTGGATCTTTTTGCCTTCCCCTGCAATCACCAGCTCAGATAATTCTGCACCAGCACACCTCACAGCAGAGCCTGGAAAGTGGATGCCGTATCCTTCCAGTGGGTAAATCTCTCTAGCTATGCCCCTCCTCTCATGAGTATTGCTCAAGATAAGACAGGACAGACCAAGGACAATTCTGATTGCCCCAGACTGGCCATACTAATACTGGTACCCACTCCTGTGAAGCCTGTCACCGGTGCCACCCTGGCACCTACACCAGAGCCCAATCCTGCTCTCTCAGCAGGGGGGACAGATCTTGCATCTGCAACTGTAAACCCTAAATCTTGCAGCCTGTCTTATTCCTTGAATTCTCCCCTGACGATCTGACGTCAGTTCTGGAGCTACAGCATCCGATGCAGAAATACTAAGTCTCTGGTATTCAGGCAGACTGAGGGCTACCTGCAGGCAGATAACCCAAGTGTGATGACTGCAACAGTGAATACACTCAAACATCTACATTTATGGTAAGTGTACACAACTGTACTTTATTCATGTTACTCAGCTGGTTTGGCAGTACGACTGACAATAGTTATGTGC
This sequence comes from Protopterus annectens, assembly GCF_019279795.1. NCBI lineage: Eukaryota > Metazoa > Chordata > Ceratodontiformes > Protopteridae > Protopterus > Protopterus annectens. The sequence continues at coordinate 297,380,305 of NC_056725.1, read as the reverse complement.
TTTTAGTGCTGGGCTGCATAAAACACTGTTTTATATGGTTATAGTGCAGTGAACATTTTAAGAAAAGGAACGCAGTTTGCTCACACATACAACAGTTAAAATATAACAGTTACTATGGGAAAAGGTACATCTGTAGAAATGAATCCTTAAAGTAGACTTTGAGATGATGCATTACCATCTATTTGGGTGGAGCGTGGCTACAAATGGTAATCTCTGCAGGTTAATCAGTTTCTGATATAGTGAATACATTTGGAATGAAAGAGAAGTGAACATTATGTAGGTGTGGTCATGTAAGCTCTCCACCAACACAAAAGACAAGTCAGTTGTAGGTCTGCTCTAGGTAGCTATACCCTTGTAGATAATTTTCTGCCTGAGAACAGTGACCTCAATCTTAGGATAATTAATTAACTTCAATCAATGGTGAATTTGTATTGCTTTAATATTTATAGAAAAAATAGTGTTGTAATTGTCAAGCAGTTCACGTACATAATTTGTCATGTGCAAATATTAATAGCAATCAGACGTTGTAGAGAAAGAGTTGATTATTGATTAGTTTGATGATGCTGTAAAAAGAGTTATTTGCAAGAAGTGTCACTTATTAGAAGGTCTTTATTGTCATAGGTACCAGAGTATATAGTCTTTTGGAACAAAATACTAAATTCTGCCATATGATTTTTTTTATGCCTTATTTTATGTATTTATTTTTCTCTCTGGTGTGTTGTGGGTTTATCTCTGTGGATTACGTGCTGTACAGTATCAGGTTATTCTAATAACATTTGTGTTGAACAAATTGTCATCACATCCTCAGGAGAGCATATTGTGCCATTCCCACTGCAAATATGACCGTCATACAATTAAGGATTACCTTTAGTTATTGATCATGTCCGACTATTCAGACATTCATCGTTGTGTTTTACCTTTGCTTGCAGGTTGGTTGTCTTTGGGTAATTGCTGGCATTTTTGATGATCACTTAAAAAGAAGCCACGGTGGTGCAGCAGTAGCGTTGTTGCCTCACAAGAGGTTCTCCCGTTCGAATCTCAGCTGGAGCGCCTTCTGTGTGGAGTCTGCATGTCTTCCCCGCGGTCGAGTGGCATTCGAAAGACATGCGTGAATGGGCGTGCCTTCGTTGAAGGTTGGGTGTCGGGCTGGCACCTCGGCACCGTAAAAATCTACTACCACTCAGTTAGCGGACCGGAGTTCTGCTGTGGTGACCCCTAACTGGGAAAAGCCAAAAGAAGAAGAACGGGTGTACAAAGGATGGTAACCTATGGCACAAAGTATCTTCTGTATCCAACAAGTGTCCTTTGGCTATCTAGGAAGTCTACAGACTGAATTAAGCTAAAATCATTTTCAAGTGCCTACCAATCACCAGTAGATGCTGGTTTTGTTTTCACAGTGCATTTCAAAATAAGAAAGGCACAATGCTTCTATTTGTTTGTTTTCAAGAGGGGCAGAAGGCTTTTCAACAATAGCTTATCGGAGTATTTGCTGTCTCATGTAATGTGCCATGCAGATGATTAAGCTATTTTTCCTGCAAAAAGAATGTCAAAAGTCACCTGTACCTCCTAAAGTTCTCCACTAAAGGAAGAACTGGTTAACCAGTTCTGGTGTCCTTTCAAATGCTAGCAGAACAAAAGCAGTGCTTTCTACTTACATTTATGCTAATGCAAAAACTGTTATTCTATCAACTTTCTAAGTCTGTAATAGCACTATTAAAAAACTGTCCCTACTTTTGGGCCTTTGTCCCACTTTTATTTATGGCTTTGTCCAGATTTTGTGCTCTAAGAGGTTGAGAGGTATGAGTGTAACCAGTGTGGCAGTGAAAAACAAGTGGGTAAAGTGTACTAGTGGCCAGACTTACACAATTGTCCTTTTTGTATTAAGTATAAACCTATAGTGATGATCTACAAACGATGAAGATTTCCTAAGCTTTATGGACATTGTTCATATAATGTGTTTGTGGTGATATGAGATTTTTTAGCTATTTTCTTGCAGACAGACTTCACAGAATTACTAAAATTGTTAGCAAATTCAATACTGTAATTCTGTGAAAGTGAAGCTTCAAATGTCTGGCAGGCTGTTACACTATTATACCCTATATAAGCAATTTTGAAATAACTGGTGTAACTGAATTTAGAATTCTAATTAGGACAGTGAATTTTGATATGATCAGTATATTGTTAAATACTGATGCCCTATTTCAGTTAATTTGATAAATAATTAAAGGTAATATAGTGCTTTTTAAGGTGTCTCTTGTGGTCGCAGCTTGGGGATGGAGAAGGAGTAACAAACTGGTTTATAGGATTATATTGACGTTTTGTGTAATGGAAGTATGTCAGCATCTCATGCTGAATTGTGTGTTGGTTGTTAGTTGCAACACATTTTTCTGTGTAATATTGGTTACTGTGGTACTTTGGCTACTGGAAGTGGGTGGTGTGGGGGGTCTCCAGGTACTTTTTGCAGGGAAGTGCAAGGGTGAGTTTGAACTGCTAGAAGTATATGGATTCTTTCCTATTTTAATGCATCGCTTTTGCTCATAAATTCTCTGACTTGACAGATATCACAATTGTCAAGTTTATCAACTTAAAGATGTCATTCTGGGTAAATAAAATTGTGGGGGATACACAGGTGAGATGGGTTCCATAGTAAAGCATGATGCAAGAGTTTAGAGATATTGATTTAATATGTACAGATGTTCTGCTGTAGGCTAGTGTGTGACTTTATATAACTAGGAAGGGTTCCATACCTGTTTATTTGTAAAAAAAAAAAATTAACTAAGATGTTAGAGTTAACTGTTAGATTAGGAATTAGAATGAGAATTATAATTTTAAGGCAAATATTAGGCATTTATTGCATTTATTCTTTGTTCAACTGCACGTATAGTACAGCCAGGAGGTCGACTTTGGTTGCCCGCAGCAGTGAAAGAGTTAACTATATGATATATTTGATATGCGGCCCAAGACAAGTTCTGTTCACTCAATGCGGTCCCAAAATAATTTCTGTTCACTTAATGTGGCCCCGGCAAGCGAAAAGGTCGGACACCCCTGATGTAAAGAATACTACTCCCTGACACCATTGCTATTTGTACAGTTTTAATAGCTTTTTTATTATTCATAAAATATTTACATTTATCTTATCCTTTTTAAGTTTATTTTTCAGAATATGATCTGGAATACAAGGTGTGTGGGCTGCTAGAGGTGTGACATTCCACGCCACATAGATGATAATGAGTTAAAAGTTGAGGTTAATTTGTATGCATAATTAGATACAGCTGTGTGATTTGCATTTTGTTAATATGGTGTTACTATTCTTCTCACCAAAAGCAAAAATATCAGTTGAACTTCCAAGTTGGACATCTGAATCGGGTGCATGCCTTTCTGGAGCTGCACAGTCCATCTTAAAGTGCTTTCTTTCTTTCTTTTTTCTCTATTTCTTACAGACTCTTGAGAGGTGAACTTTATCTAGCCTACAGAACCTTGAAAGATCCAGCACTATGCAACCTCCTACTTATCCACATGACTAATAACACCTTGAATACCCACCTAAGAGGTCTTAGCTTCCAGTGAAACATGAATAGGACCTACTGGTGAGACAGATATATAGCCCAGAAAAGTCTCTTTTTTTATAGAATACACTTCCTTTAGATGTAAAGTAAGCTCCCTGACCCTCTTTAAGCATAACCTGGAAGAATGGACGGGCAATTGTAAATACACCCCAGGTCTGGCTCCTTAAGCTCTTAATTAAATTGGTCATAACTAGGTATAAATCAGTCTCGACAATGGGAACTTACAGTCTGGGAGTCTTTTGCCTAGGCTGTTAATGGTTCTCTGGATCAACTGCCTAGTATTAACCTATGGACCTGTAAACCTGTGCGGAATACTAGATAGGTGCATGAAAGTCTGTGTTGCAGTTAGCTACCCAGTTGTGATATTGCAGCAACATTGATGATTGCAGGATGCCTGCACAAGGCTGAAAAAAGGTTCCTGACAGTTTAAATGTATATGTGTGTAGATAGGTATGTGCATGTACATATTGTGTAACAGTGTCAAATCTGATCTCTGCTTGTTGGAGGGGGGTATGTATGCTTGTATGTATGTGTTTAGACAAGCTTACGTTATCGGCCCACAACTTTGTTGTTGTTCAGATGTTCGATAAACAGCTTAGCAGGTATGTGTAGATGAGGGATTTAGGGGGTGATATTTGCTCTGATCTTCACTGCACAACTACTTTGGTGTGAGCCTGTTTCATGTCTGCGTCATGTATTGTGACATATTCCTGTATTAGAGACCATTTGCATATCTCAGCCATTCATAAAAATGATTTCACAGCCCTGTTACATATCAGCCAGCATGTGGTGTCATTACCAGGACTGTGAATTGTTCACGCCACTGCCTGTTCCCTATCCCAGCACTCTAGCTGTACAAGGTGTTCCTTATGTTTCTCACTGTGTACAAAAGATGGTTTATTTAACAGTTGTTTTGATTTAAATTTGAAGAAAAGGTGCTTACTTTTTATACTGGAGTTTATTTCCGTTGTCATCTGCACTTCACCTCACTCTAGTGTGGCTTGCAGTACTTGCTCATTTAGGTTACACTACAGTATTAATCTGCCTTCTTCAGTGGATGCTGTTACAAGTCAGTAATCTGTCTGATTTTTTATCATATAATGTGTGGCCTAGTTATTATTCAGTGTTACATGGATACCATGATATAATCGGACAAGTAAGCACAACAGCAGACACATCTTTTGGTTGAAAAAATGAAGATCCACTCTTATTGGATTATCAAGTAAAGTTAATTTTACATAGTAGGATACTAATATAGTATGACACATGTACAGCAAGAGATGTTTATTGTTAACTTTCAACAAGAGCATCACTAACTTATGAATCACAGAGACTCTTGTTTTTTTACCCTCTGGGTTCTTCTTTTTCATTCACTTGCATTTGAAACTGACTGAAGGCTTGCGATTACTTCATATTGATATTGTGAATACAATATTGTGGTAGCTGCAGAAGTCTGGTCCCCAACCAGATGCATTGCAACAACCAAAAGCAGTGCTATTTTCTGACCTAGTTTTGCTAGAAGACTAGATTAAAGAAGTAAGTAAAACAGAAACAAGGCTTACTGAGGGTCAGGAGGTCAGAATGAGCATCATCCCCCTCTTTGTTACACATTAGGTCGTGTTATTGTACTGCCCATGGTTCATACACTTTGGAAACCAGCAATTGGCAGTAGACTCAAAGTATATAGTAATGATTTTGGTATTCGTCTCTATTCTGAATTGGTGTGAAACTGCTGAGTTGCTTTGCGAAAGTAACAGTTCAGTGAATGACATTTAAAGTGTAAAGGTTAGTAAACAGGACAGATGTAATGCTTCAGTTGTTACTAACCTGTGACTTTTCCACTAAAAACTCGTGCATTCATGTTCCAGCACACACTTTGTCTTGTTCAGTATCATGGAGGAGCGAAAGCATTTTCAGTCAGTGGATGTAAAGCAGAAAAGGACTTCTGGATGGGATGCCAGTCTATTGCAGAATGTGCACACTCTTGTACGCACACACACACACACACACACACACACACACACACACACACACACACACACACACACACACACACACACACACACACACACACACACACACACACACTCCTACAATTTAAAGGACTGACAATTTATGTATTAGCATTAAGATGTTTGAGCAAACTGGACACCCTAGTGAAAATCATGTGGACACATGGATTCTACATAGAGGGTACCCCAGATGCGAACTGAGCTAACAGATAAGGGATTGTAAGAAAGAGAGTCATACTAAAATTAGAACAAGGTTATATTTCTTTGTTAATTTATTTTTAAATGATAAATTCAATGAGACTGTATCTATAACTAATTAGTTTTGCATCACTTTGAGCTGAGACCACCTTTATTCTAGTAATGCTTACTCTCTCATTTCTTTAGTATTTTATTATTTATTCTGTTCACTCTTATAGGTAGCTTTTTCATTATTTGCTACCTTCGTAGTCCAATTCAGATACATGGTTAAACCAAAATGGAGTTATCTTTTCTTCCTAGCAGTTCGCAGTATTAGACCAGTTGACACCAAGAGATACTCTCAGTCAGTCCTGCATATGGGCCTTAATCCTTTGGGCAATGCTAATACTAATTACTTGATAATTAATGTCAGACTCAGGAAGCCTACTGTGAAGTCCTGAGAGCCTTCTGAGGAGCTCCACTGTGTTCTGCAAAGTTTTAATAAAGGAGGGGTAAGCAGTGGCTGGAATGGTCTGATGCCCCCATCCAAGATAGCCTTCTCTGCCTTGTATCCAGTGATTGCTGAGACAGGTTTTGGAGCCTTCTCTGCCTTGTATCCAGTGATTACTGAGATAGGGTCTGCCTCTTCCACACCCTGAGTTAGATTAAGGTGGTAATCATAAAATCAGTGAATGAATGCGGTGTGCACTGCTCGGCCTCCAAGCGTGAAGTTGGTACTCAAGGTGTGTGCTTTCCATTTTACTGCACAGGGGTAAAATAGCCTACATTTTGTTGCAGGTGATATCTTTTCCTCAGATTCAGCCACCCAAGTAGCTTTCTCAACACTTGGCGATACCTTGCATTGTTTAGTTTGTAGAATATAACCAGAAGTCGGTGCCTTTTTGGGTGGTTATGGAGGGATTTGGTGAGTGGCCTTTCTACTGTTGTATATTCACTGTAAAATTAATTCTGTTAACTTGCTAGTATTATGTTAACAGACACATATTTTTTTTTTTTGTTGCTCAGCACTTGATGTTGTTCCAAATAAAGCCTTATGCATACACCAAAAAGTGTCTGCAGTGGTGGTCAGCTTCTCAGATGGGTGAAGGTCAAATGTAGTGAAGGAACCCAAAGAACTGAAGTAAACAGTGCCTCCTCCATTATGGGAAAGGATGGCATTAAGGTACCATGGGAATTCATTCTGCTGTTAGCTTTGTTTGGCCCCTACTGTTTTTGATTTTACAGGGGCACTGCAGGACAGAACTGGTCTTGTTCTTGGATTGGACAAAGTTGTGGCTGTTGTTGGATATGAGAAGGTGAAACGGGACATTTTGTCAGGACCTGGGATAGTGCATTAGCAATGAGTAGTAACTTGGGAGAATGGCATGTCATGTCAATAAATAGCACAGGGGACTATGGTTATAAGCTGCTAGTGAGCGTCATCTTTTAGTTGTAGGTTTGATTCAGTCAGTCTGTGCTTACTGTGTGCCTCTGAAAAAGTCTTTTAACCATGAAGTGCCCACAGATCATGTATGTGAGAAAAGCTCTTGTGTCTAGTGAATTTACCAGGTTAACAAGTAAATCTGCTCCTGTGCCAAACCTGACTGACAAGATATCTGTAACTCCTTCAACACACTGTCTAGTTGTTCAACACACTGCCCACTCCTTACCTCATTTTCTCCCTCTCCTCAGTGTTCATTACTACTCAAAAATATATATAAAGGAAATCTCATTTGGTCATAACTATTGTTTAATATGTACATACTACTAACTTTATTTTTTCTCACAGTGATCTTCACTGAAATGCTTGTGTTTTTCTTTTTGAACCTGTGTCTACTCGAAAACTGTATTGAATACTACTTTGTATAGATTAACTAGAAGATATGTATTCTGCATCTTACTGTATGTATACTGTTGTACTATCTAATTATTGTATTTTGCTTGCATTTCTGTGGAGCTTTTCTCCCCGTGCCTCTGCTGAAAATGGGCTTCTGTCCCAGTCGGTCTTTCCCAGTAAACAAATATAAATAAATGCTCCAGATTAAGCTAGAACATTCTCCTTTGTTATTTGCAGTTATCTTGCAGTGTCATGGAGGGAGCATCCTCTTTTGTTCCTGTTTTTCTCATTTCATATGGAAGTTTTGCTAACAAATGTATTCCAGATTATGATCTAGTTCTCATAGGTAGGTACTAGGCTATTAGCCCTAGGGCCTATATAAGCCTAGCCAAAAAGGTACCCTGGCTTTCGCCACCCAAGAAAATTATTGTCCTGTGCCCCTGTCGAGCAGAGCCACAGAAGTGATCCCTGGGGTGAATTTCCTATTTCCCATCCAATCATCAAGATTTTTCTTGAAGAGTGCTAATGAGGAGCTCTGTTTGACATAGATAGGTAGCCTGTTCCAGAGTATGAGAAGTCTCTGGGACAGGAATCTATCCCTCCAGCATGTTCTGTTTATTGTGGTGATGAGGTTTAGGTCCCTGGAGCGTGTAGCTCGGAGGGATTGGGATTTCTTTAAGTGGAGCATATCCAACAGCTCTGGGTTTGACATATCTTTGTATGTCAGGCAGAGAACGCCTCTGAGTTGGCGATATGCGATGGAGTAAAGCTGGAGTTTTTTGAGACGGTCTGCATAGGGCATCTGTTTGAGGCCAGTAATCCTCTTTGTGAGGTATTTCTGTGGCCTTTCCAGTTGTTGTAGATGTCTTGTGAGGTACATACCAAAAGGGGCGTTGTACTCAATAATGGGTCTAATGAGTGATGAGTAGAGGGGAACAATGACCTCTTTTTTTCTGGATGAAAAATAAAAAATAGTTGAAGATCTTGAGACTGCCTTCATTACTGGCATGTCCTGCCCAAGTACATGCGTTTGTTTGTCCCATGGGTTCTCATACTGCAGGTTTGTCCTGAGTATGTATTTACAGTTCAGCAAGTTGGTCCAGTCTTCTAATTGATTTAAAACTTCATTGATGTTTGGTAGGAAGTCTGTCTTTTGAGACGTCTCTTATAGGTTCATAGGAGGTTACTAGGCTATTATCCCTAGGGCCTTTATAGGCCTAGCTATGTTATACCCTTTTCCACTTATTGACCAAGTTGTATGGTGTATGTTTGCAGTGTGAGTCTATGATCAGCACCAACTGTCCTTAATCAAGAGGGACATAGGTGACACCCCTGGGGTAAATTTACAGTCTCCCTTCCAGTTGTCTAAGTTATGCTTAAATAGGGTAATTGAGGAGCTCTGTTTTACATAAATTGGGAGTTTGTTCCAGAGGAGTGGCAATCTCTGGGAGACATATCTGTCTCTCCAGCATGTCCTGTTAATGTCACAGGCTAGGTCAAGATCCCTAGGGACTTGTACCTGGCCTACAGAGCAGTCTTGGACCCAGCCCCAACAGAAATCTTGTCCCATTTGACTTGCAGTTATGCAGCATTTCTGTTGGGGCTGGGTCCAAGACTTCTCTGTAGGCCAGGTACAAGTCACCTCTCAGCAGCCTATAAGATACAGAGTTTAGTGACAGGGCCTTCAGTCTGTCCATGTAGGTCATGTGTTGAAGGCGCTGAATTTTCTTGGTGAGAAACCTCTGAGGTCTCTGCTGCTGCTGCAGGTGTCTGGTGAGGTACATACAGAAGGGAGCATTGTACTTTATTAGTGGTCTGATGAGGGATGAGTACAGGGGAGTTATAACATCCTTAGCTCTGGATGTGATGCCCTTACTTATGAGATGTGCAACACAGAAGGCCTTCCTTACCACTGTGGACACATGGTGATCAAAGTTAAGGTTGCTATCGACCTGTGTTCCCAAATCTCTCACCACAGGGTTTGAGCTAACGGGCTACTGTTAATATTGTAATTAGCAGGGATGTCCCCTTTTCCGAAAAGGGATTATAACACATTTTTTGCATTTAGTTTAAGTCCGTGGCTTTGGCAGTAATCATTTGTCTGTGTAAGCCCCTTTTGTAGTATGTCAACATCGTGGGGGGGCTCAGTGATTGCACCCAAATTAGAGTCATCAGCGAACTTGGTAAGCCACAGGCCATCTATTTTCACCTGGACTTCTAAGAAATTGATTCCAAATAGTAGGGGGCTCAGCACAGATCCTTGTGGTACACCACTGGTAAACTGGTCTGCTTGTAGAGGTGAAATTCACAGCTTTGACTGTATTCATTCTGTCTGTGAGCCATTTGGCTACCCATCTACTGATATATGGGTTAATTCCCAGCTGGGTGAGTTTCTCAATGATGCGTGAATGGAGGATTCTGTCAAAAGCCTTGGCTAAGTCAAGATAGGCTGTATGTATTGTTTTATCTTCATCCAGGACTTTGGTAGCATTCTTGAAGAAGTCCACCAGGTTTAATAAGTGTTATCTACCCTTAACAAAGTCAAATTAGGTCAGGTCAAAAGTTTGAAGGTCATCTCTGTCTTTGTTGATCAGGTCCATTATCATCTACTGATAATACATAGATGTAATGAATTGCATATACCAGTTAAATGCCACTGATCTTATTTGTACTGTATAGTGATCTGATGTGAATTGCAAGGGCTTTTCAACTCACTAGATGAAACAGCTATATTCCCATAACATGTACAAATGAATGGTATTTTGTAACATACTTTGTTTTTCATTTTTCTTTATGGTCCTTTCCATTTCTTATTTGACAGGACTGTTAAACAGCGTCAGTCAGCTTTGCTCAGGAATGAAACAAAAGTCATGCATAGATAGCAAGCAGCCTTGCCTTGTGCTAAAACACAAGATACAGTGAAGTTTGGCTTTGTTACAGAATTGTTTCATTTAAGAAAGAGTAGTGAGCCGTCAGGGCTATCACAGATGGAGAAGGAATCTTGATTGTGAAAGTACTGCTTGCTTTTGCTAAAACGTGACAGGAAGCAGTGTAATTAATTTAATAAATAATGTACAGTTTGTTTACTGAAGGGTAAACTGCCTGAAATGGAAACGAATGTCCACAAGAAAGTATCCACACTGCATATAGCTCTTGGTAGCAGCTACCTTCTGTGCATTGCTGGATTATATTTGTTGAGGTCAGATCTGTTTACCTTTTTCAGTTGTGACAGGATTAGTATCAAAAGTGACAAGTCTGTAAATTGCTAAAATGTTTTCCTTGAAAGAATAGGTTATGTTTTATAATCAGGGTCATAATTAAATATGACCATAAGCTGTTTTTGATTTTTAAGTGTTTTAATTTGTTCCTTTCATTTTATGTGGCAGAAATGATAGATTTCATTCTTTCAAGCTTTAGCATATGTGTTGCCGCACAAAGCTTTTTCATCTGTGCTAGAGAAGCAAGCGGCACATTTTACTGCAGTTTGGTACTAAAAATAATTTTACCGCAGTGAAATTACTTTGCCTGCCTTCCCAGGGTGAAATTATTGCTCACTTTTGTAATAAATAGCCATGCTAACTTTTGCAGAGTGACATTAATAAACCTACAGACAGAAACCTTGGCAGTTAGAATATTGATTACATTAATACTGATGTGAAATGGAGCTAGGAGCTTGATATGGTCTGAGGTGCTAATAATTCAAAGAGTACTGTTTTATTTAAATCTGTGCCGTCTTTGTAGTAAATTTTGATTTCCAACAAGACAATTATAAGTATTGGAAGAAAAAAATCATTGCTTATCTTTATTTGCAGTACAGTACAGTGCACACACACAGTTCAAGATTCCAGTAAAGTGATTATTGTTTTTTTTCCTTATTACTTATGGTTTAGGGCAGACCTTCGCATTATTATCCTAAGTGTTTGCTCTACGATCACGTATACATTTTCTAAGAAATGTAGTGTGCCATACAGACGTGCGCGCACATGCACGTGTGTGTCTGTGTGTGTGTAAAATTATGTGGTGGGAGTACATTTGTTGTACTGCACTAAACATCATGTAATGTTTGTTATGCTGTATACTGAGCACAACACTGTTACAACACAATAGTGTGAAACTAGTTACCTATTTGCAGTGCAAAGGATGCCTTGATGGTGAGAAAGTCATTGGTGGTATTTCAGTCATATTCAGTTGACACACATTTAATTATAGACTGCAGAACTGTACAAATAATGTATGCAGTCCAGGTGATATTTCTGTCTTGAAGTATCTTTGGTAATGAATTTCTCAGGCTTTACTTTGAGGTCCATAGTTGCTATGGCAACATCTCAGATAATCACAACCTTTTGCATTTATATTTATAATCTGCAATAAGTTGCGTCACCAGAGCATACTTGCTATTGTGGGATCTTCTTTATATTTTACTAGGTATGAAAATGTACGTGTTTGTCTTTACTAGTTATGTCCCCCACTTTGCATTTGGGTGTTCTTCTTAGTACTTACAGAAATACAGTTTCATTTATACTAGGTGCTTTTCACACCTGTTAAACCTTTTACAGCTGTATCTACTACACTTTACATGGCAGTCCTCATTACCAGAATCACTCAGGGCAGCACAGGCTTTAATTTATCAACCTTCTGCTATTCTGTGTTATTCATTATCTTTAGAGTAAACCTGTCAATGTAGTACCTTAACCATGTATGTTGATTCTGTAGCCCATGGAATACTAGCAAATGTGCTCAGGTTGTATTTAAGGGGTCATACTTGTCAGGGAATTACTCTGTCTGTTAGCTTCTTACAACTAACATTCATTCTTAAATTTGCAAACCAGCATGTGCTATTCTTCAAATGGCAATTAAATTATTCTGCATTACTTTAGTATTTCTGTTATTTGTTAAGTGGTTATCCAGTTTTATTCTGTGTACTACCCGCTTTTTTCTTTGTTACAGGTATTGCTCTGCAGGGTTTTTTTTTAATTCATAAAGAGACATGAATAGTACTGCCTGGTTTGTAACAAGACCCCAGTTCACAGACCTGAAATGCGGATACAGCACTGTCTGCAAACTATTCTCTCTCTCTCATTCTCTCTCCCTTGCTTGTTTTTTTTTTTACATGTTTTTGCTATCTGTAGAGTGTCTGATTTTTCGGACTTTCTGCACTCTCTCCTGTTATTCACTTCCATTCCTTTACTGCTGTCACAATAGGATTTGCTTAGCAATTTTCGTTTTCGAGTTTCAGAACCAAAGTCTTCAACTAAAAGCTAAGTACCCTGTTGGGGAAACTTTTTCTTGCTCCTTACCGATGTCAGTAAAAGTTAATAATTGCATTACTTGTGGGAAGCAAATACCTCATAAGGATTTTCATTTGTATTATATTCCTTGCCTTGGCCCTGATCATAACGTACCTTGCTGTCGGTTTTGTGCTAGATTTAATCAATGCACTATTAACCGTTGGTATATTTTTGCTTCTAAATATTTTGGATCACGATTTAACTATCCAGAAATGACATAGAGTAGCAGTCCGACTATGGGAATACCTAAAAAACGCAAAGAAAAAGACAGAGACAAACCGCTGAGGTCCAAAACTGACGACGATGCTTCTCCTAAGCCAATCGCTAGTTTGCCGGTACTCAGTGAGGCGCTTTCGCAGCCCCTGATACACGCTACTTTTGATTTGCAGGGCTCTACTGAGACCCATTCAGAGTCCGGTATGCCGCGAGATGCTTTAAGTATTGAACCCGTGGATGTCTCTACCTTAGATGGGTACAGAGCCGCTGTGCAGGCACTGGCTTCTGAGGATGTTTTTAGGCCTAAAGATTTGTATATTAAATCGACGACATCCTCAAAACTAAGGCCAAAATCTATTTCAATGTCTAAAAAACCGATGCTTGGGCCACGTGTACAGGCCCCAATGCCTAAAAAACAAATGATCAAAATGGCTGAAGATTTAATTACCTTGATCAAGGGTAGCCAACCCCCTCCTTCTAAGAGGCCTATGCAAGGCACTGACTATGAATCTTCAGATCAGGATTCTATTTCTTCTGATTCTACTACTGAACAGGATTTATCTATACCTACTTATGGGGACTCTGATGCAGAAGATTCCATCCCTTCTGCTTCTCCCCCTGAGGATTTCTCTTTTGGAGAAACTTTACATACCTTAAGGGAACATTTCCACTGGGAAAGTCAGGATTTCTCTGAATCTAAAAAGAGACTTAGGGATTTTCTTCTTCTTCATCAGCATAGGCCTTTGGCTATACCTCCCTTATTAAACATTGTTGATGTTTTTTCATAATCCAATATGACTCCTGATTCTCTGCCTCCGGCTCCTAGTAAGCCAGACAGATACTACAAGGTTCCCGACTCCCACAAATTCCTTTTCAAAAACCCTACTGCTGATCCTGAAACCATTTCTCATGGTCCCAAGGGCATTAAGGCCTGTACTGCTAAAAATCCTACCCCTTCTGATAGAAATTCCGGGGCGCTGGATAGATGGGGTAAGAAGGTTTACACATCTGCAACCTTGGCAATCAGGGCTTTAAACTGTCAATTTCTTATGCTTAAATATCAACAACATGTCATAGGACTACTTAAACAGAAAATGATGGTGATCTCTGACTGTGTGGAAAATAAAGAGTTGCAGAATTTATTACTTTCAGCTGAACAAGGTCGAAAACATACTTTGCAATGTGGTTTTGATTCTTTGGAGGCCTCCTGCAGGGCTGCTGTAACTGGATCTGTGATAAGAAGGCATGCTTGGCTCAAAGAGCAAAATCTGCCTGACCATGTTAAAGCAAAATTGATGGATGCTCCTTTACAACAGGACAATCTCTTTGGTAATAAGGCTGAAGAAGTTTTAAAAAAGATGGAAGATAAAGCTAAAGCTATGCAAACTGTGAAAGATTTCTTACAAGTGCAGCCTCCCAGATTTTGTAGGCACTGGCCTACTAAGAACTAGTTCTTTCAGGTTCCCTCGAGAGCTTCTCAAGTCAATTCCAGACATTCCAAAGACTCCAGGCTTCAGTCACAAGGAACTTTTAGAACAAAACAATGGGGTGCCTCCACCTCCAATTCTGGAAGCAACAAGGCACATCCGTATGGTAAACAGTCTCAATGACTCTCCTCTACAATCACCAAGCACTTAGCTTTTAGCCTCCCCTTTGGGGGGAAAACTGGCACTTCATGCATGAAACCTGGCAACTGATTACCCAGGACAAATGGGTTTTAAATATAGTATCCCAGGGATACAGATTTCATTTCCACACGTTGCCAATCCCAAACGGATGGCCAGATCTGCCCCCAAATCAGTGGGCAGAGGCCCAGAAACAAGTTCTGTCCCTCATGAATATGGGGGCCATTCAACCAGTCCCAGAAGAGGAAAAGGGACAAAGTTTCTATTCAAGACTTTTCCTGGTACCCAGAAAAGACAAATCATGGCGTCCAATTCTGGACTTATCCACTCTAAATACATTTCTGGACATTCCAAAATTCAAGATGCTGACTCTTCAACAGTTACTACCTGTGCTAGGCAAAGATGCCTGGTTAGTAAGTCTAGACTTAAAAGAGGCTTACCTGCATATCCCAATCAGGGAATCTTGCAGAAGATACCTCTGCTTCAAAGCAGGCTACTTGCATTACCAGTTCTCTGCACTGCCCTTTGACTTATCTACTGCACCCAGGGTCTTCACAAAGCGCCTGGCTCCAGTAATTGCATTTTGCAGGCAAAGAAATATTCAAATATACCCATAACCTGGACGATTGTCTAATTCAGGCAGAAAGCAAGGACAGTCTTCTAAAGCATCTGCCATTTGTAAAAAGGGTTCTAACTTGTCTAGGGTACACCATAAATGAAATGAAATCACAACTGGTACCCTCTCAAAAAAATACATTCCTGGGTGCAAGCTTGAATACAACTGCCAAGATGACTTACCTTATGCCAGAAAAGCAAATTCAATTGGTGACCTACTTCTAACAGGTGGCCACAAAAACCCTGCTATCTGCAAGGCAAATTCTGCAGGCCTTGGTGTTCATGGCCTCCTGCATTCTTCCAATTCCATATGCAAGGCTGCATACAAGGAAACTTCAGTGGTACTTAAAAAGTTTATGGAGTCAACATTGCCACAGACTGGAAACAATGATTCCTATTATACCTTGCCTGCAACTAGAGTTCCTATGGTGGGCAGAAGCCTGGCACCAAAACAAGGGACTGTCATTCACTCCACTCCCTGCCGCCCAAACCCTAACTACAGATGCATCAGACTATGCTTGGGGGGCTCATCTGGCAGGAAAGTGCATTCAGGGCAAATGGAGCCCAAATCAAATGCACCTACACATCAATCAGAAAGAGATGCTAGCTGTACAGAATGCTGTGACAGCCTTCAAGGATTACCTTCATCCAGGACAACTAATGATAAAGACAGACAACACCACAGTTATGTGGTACATAAACAAGCAGGGGGGGTACACATTCCTACCCCCTTTGCAGACTAACCATGACATTGTGGAACACTGCCTTGGCCTACCAAATACAACTACAAGCTCAATTCCTGCCAGGAAAGCTAAATACTCTGGCAGACGAACTAAGGAGAAATCATATGGACCCACACAAATGGAAACTGGAACCACAAGTTTTCAACATGTTGACACACAAATGGGGGAGCCCAGACATAGATCTTTTTGCATCACCCCAGAACTATCAGTTGAACAAATTCTGCACAAGAATTCATCACAAAAAAGCTTGGAAAGTAGATGCTCTATCATTCAGCTGGAAAAACCTATCAGTCTATGCTTCCCCCCCTCTGCCACTGCTCTCCAAAGTCCTACTAAAAGTCAGACAGGACAAATCAAAAATGATTCTGATTGCTCCAGACTGGCCTCGCCAACACTGGTACCCGCTCCTGCGCAATATGTCACACCTTCCTCCATTGCATCTGCCTCAGACACCTTACCTACTGTCTCAGCAGAACAACCAAATTCTGCACACTCAGCTCCAAACTTTGAATCTTGCAGCATGGTTAATCAACTAATTTCACCTTTGACATCTCTCAGCAAACCTGTGATGGATGTCATTTTTGGAGACTAAAAGGCCTAGTACTAGAAAATCTTATGCTGACAAATGGAAAAGATTATGTGCCTGGAACCAATCACATGGAATAAGCACAGCAATGCCCAATATTCCTCAGATTCTGCAGTACTTAACTGAGAAGCTTCACAAGGACCTATCTTTTTCTTCCATAAAAATCCATGCTTCTGCCATTTCAGCTCATTGCAACACAGAACCCCTCCCCTCATCTCTCATCCTCTGCTTAAGCAGCATCTCAGAGGGGCCAAAAATGTAAGACCTCCCAGGAGAGCACCAACTCCTGCATGGGACCTCAATTTTGTTTTGGAAAAACTCACTGTCCCCCCTTTTGAGCCAGCTGCTACTGCGGAACTAAAATGTCTTTCTTGGAAAACAGCTTTCCTTTTAGCAGTCACTTCAGCTAGAATGATTTCAGAATTACAGGCTCTTATGGCAGTGGAGCCTTTCATTATCTTTCATCCGGACAGAGTGGCTGTCAGGACCAGTCCATCTTTTATGCCTAAGGGGGTATCCAGTGTGGCTCTTAATCAGACCATTCATCTACTAACTTTCTTTCCCAATCCACAGAACAAGGGTGAGCGGATTCTGCATTCATTGGCTATACACAGATAACTCAGATTTTACTTAAACAGGACAAAATCTCTAAG
Source organism: Protopterus annectens (assembly GCF_019279795.1). Classification (NCBI taxonomy): domain Eukaryota; kingdom Metazoa; phylum Chordata; order Ceratodontiformes; family Protopteridae; genus Protopterus; species Protopterus annectens. Next base: position 297,362,987 of record NC_056725.1, on the reverse strand, counting down.
AAAATCTGAACAACTGTTGGTGGCATTTGCTGCAGGGGCAGAGGGAAAGGCTATTTCAAAGCAGACTATTTCCAAATGGATAAGCCATTATATTTGTTTCTGCTATATGCACCATGGTAAACCTATCCCCAAGGGGATCAGATCTCATTCCACCAGGGCTGCATCTACTTCAGCAGCCTTTGTCAGAGGGGTTCCTACCGGAGACATTCTAGAAGCTGCTACCTGGAGTTCAGTTCATACGTTCACCAAACATTACCATTTACCTCTCTTCTCTAAATCCAGAGCTGGCTTTGCCACTGCTGTCCTGCAGGGCCTTATAGCTGCTCCTAATGCTGTATAAATCCATCTTCCCAACCATAGCTTTGGGATTCTATCCAAATGTAATGACTGCAACAGTGAAACACGAAGAACATAGTACAGTTGTGTACACTTACCATAAATGTAGATGTTCGAGTGTATTCACTGTTGCAGTCCTGGTTACCCACCCTCCAGCCCCCTGTTTTTCTCTTACTATACCTCTCCTTTCTTTTACTATGCTTAAATGCCTTTTTGGTGTATTTGCTTTTGTTTGGAGGTATATTTTTAGTGTTTTAAATTATATGCATATATATATATATATATATATATATATATATATATATATATATATATACGGATGCAGGTTACAACATTGACAACTCAGAAGATCGACATCCACTTCCTCAACACGAAAACACCGACACAGAAATAATCGAAACTGCAAATCACGGACATTTAACAGGTAAGGGGTTTAAATTTCGGTAATCATGCCTACCATGTTTTAGTAAGTGTAGCAGTGTTATGCATGTGTTACGATCATTGTATTACTTAGTCCTTATGGTAGGCATGATTAGCGAAATTTAAACCACTTACCTGTTAAATGTCCGTGATTTGTAGTTTCGATTATTTCTGTGTCGGTGTTTTCGTGTCGGGGAAGTGGATGTCGATCTTCTGAGTTGTCGATGTTGTAACCTGGATCCATATATACATATACATATATATATATATATATATATATATATATATATATATATATATATATATTGCTCCCCATTTGGGGGGCACTTGACATCTGGGGCAACAAAAACTGATGTAATGGCATCGGCTGCATGTTTTATACCCCTGACGTCATGGAAGAAGGGACAGCAACCGACTCAGGACCCAAGACTTTGTTAATCTGGCTGACTGAGGGCAACCTGCCAGCAGATTACCCAAATGTAATGACTGCAACAGTGAATACACTCGAACATCTACATTTATGGTAACTGTACACAACTGTACTGTTCTGTGAGTCAGTTTGCAACCCACCTATTGATGTAGGGGTTGATGCCTCGCGTAGTGAGTTTTTCTATGATTCCTGAGTGGGGAATGGTATCAAAGGCCTTGGCCAGATCAACGTAGGCTGTATGAACCGCCTTGCCTTCCACCACAGCTCTGGTGACTGACTCAGAGAAGTCGACCAGGTTGAGCAGGCATGATCTACCCTTCACAAAACCAAACCATATGGGATCCAGAGTTTGGAGATTCCCTATATCCTTGTTTATTAGGTCCATGATGATGCGTTCCATAGCTTTGCATATCAGACTCGTCAGGCTAATGGGGTGATAGTTCCTGGGGTCTGTAGTTGCTCCTCCTTTTGTGGAGAGAAATGACTGTAGCAATGCGCCATTCAGTAGGGAGAAAGCCCGAGGTGAGGTTGTGATTGAACAGGGCACACTGGTGAGGTGCCAGTTCACTCTGTAGTTCATGTAGAACACAGCCAGGGATATTGTCAGGTCCCAAAGAAGCTGTCTTCTTGGGCTTGGATAGTGCTGTTTTAACCTATGCAGCAGTAATACTGGGTGCCTGGCAATCTACTGGTATTGTGATTGGTCCTTTGGGGGGAGGGGTAAAGTTGGCACTGAATCTGTCGGCGATATCTGTTGGCTCGGTGTAGGAGGTACCATTGTGCAGTAGCTCAGAGCAAATCTGGGTATTGCCATAGAGATTCTTTACATAACTATAGAAGGCCTTGTGGTTATCTTTACTATCTGCTGCAATTCTGTTTTCATAGTTAGCTTTAGAGGATTTGATGAGGGATCTCAACTTTTTGTTGAGGCTGATAAGGAATTTTTTCCAGTCTTGGTACTTCACCTTATTCCACATCAGTTTCCTCCTTCTGTTGTAGAGTTTGTTTATGGCAGGGGACCACTAGATTGATTTCCTTTTTTGGAGGAGAGCATCTTAGTTCTATTGGGTATGCCGAGATCCATGCATTTGTGTACGTGTTCGTACAGTGCATTTGTGTATGATTCGGCTGTCATGCAGCTATTCTCCATTGTCATGGATGCCGTGAAGTTAGCCACCTCTGTTTTTAGGAGCCCAAAGTTAGCTTTGGAGAAGTTTTTCATGGTGGTTACCTTTGCTGGGGTGGGGTGGGAGGGATATGGATTTCAAAGATGATTAGTTTGTGGTTGGATCTAACCAGGGAGGAGTTGATTATTGGTGTAGAGCAATGGTCGCCCATGTTAATAATGACCAGGTCAGGGATGTTGCTACCTCTAGTGGGGGTAAGAACGAGCTGGTCCAGGGCTTTGGAATTAATGAATTCCAGGAAACGTTGGGGAAGTGCACTGGTACGTGAGTAGCTTTCCCAGTGAATGGAGTGGTAGTTGAAGTCGTCCAGTATGAGAATGTTAGGTTGGACCCTAATATTCTCCAGAGTGTTTAGGAACATGGAGTGTGAATGTTCTGACACGGTTGGGGGCCTATAGCAGGCTATGACCTGAATCGCTGTCTTTCCCAATGTTAGCTGCACCTGAAGTATCTCTGATGCGTTATGTTGGGCTACCAGTCTGGAGGTGTGCTCATCCTTTATGAGTATGGAAACACCACCACCTTTGGAGCTTCAGTCCAAGTTCTGGGGCCGAAAGTTGTGGTATTGAGTTATAGCCTGGTAGTGCAGGGGTGCTTTCTGCTGCCTTGAACTAGGTCTCTGTTAACAGCACAAATGTCAGTGTTCTCCATTTTAAGGAGTGCTTTGAGCGAGTGCATTTTGAGATTTAGGCTTCTAGCATTGAGCAGCATGACCCTCAGATTGCATTTGTTTGTAGCTGTTACGGTGGTAATTTGGTCTGTGGAACACCACCTAAAAAAGGCACTATAAGGGTGGCAAGAGCCTTGGCCAGTGTCCAGAAGCCCAGGGTTGACAGATGCAGGCCATCTTTGGAAAAGCATCAAGGTCTGTCAATCATGTCATCCCAGGCAGACAGATAAAGGATCCCCTTAGAATGACATCAGAAACTTAGCCAATTGTTGAAATCAGTCATTTTCTGCTTGTACTGTAGTATCATTCCGGGTGATGGTAGGATGCTGCTCAGAGCTAGGGTCATACCCACCTGGGTTACATAATCCGAGAGCTCCTCCATGTCTCTTTTCATGTAGTCCAGGGAGCTACATCTCAGGTCATTCACACCCACATGTACAATGACAGAGTCATATTTGTACCTGTTGTTGAGGGACTTGAGTGCGTGCGTTATGTGGTGGATCCTGGCATCTGATAGGCAGCTGATTGTTACTTTGCCTTATTCAACATAGTGAGTGGGACATAAGTGTGCCTCACTATCGAGTCACCTATGACTAGTGTGTTGGGCATGCTGTTTTCCTTAGGGGCTTTGGTTGAGTGGCACACTCTTTACGAGAGTTGTGTCTCGTGATAAGTGTTGTGTTGTGGTGGTCGAGTGCGTTTCTGCCTTGGAGGTCTCTGCTGTTTGGGTAGATTTTTATTGAGAGCCTCCATGAAGGTGGGTGTGTGGTTTCTGCTTTTATGTGAAGGCAGTGCTGGTGTGTGTTCTGGAGGGCTATGTATTCCATGTGGTGTGGTGCAAGTGTTGACCTCCTCTTGACCAGCTTTTCCAGTGTTGGCTGGAGAGTACGTGGCTTCCAGTTTGGATATATAAGTGCATCTCTCGCAAGTCTGAGTTTGGGGAGGTAAGAGGAGAGGGTTGTCAATGTACATGAGGCAGTTGCTACATTGCCTTAGGATGCTCAAGTTCACCAGGTTAATAGGAGAAAGCACAGGGAACTGATCTTTAGACATGCCTGGAGGGGTGGGCATTAATAATAAGTACGGGCGATGTTTCCTTGTAGAACATTTAGTACTGGTAGCACTTTTGTGTGCTACAATAATTGCTACAAGAAGTCTGGTAAAGTGCTAGACTAATAGGCTAGTAAAAGTGCAGGAGAGTAGAGAACTAGCAGATCTACGGGAAAATTTGAAGAGCAGACTTTGGAACCACTCAGAAGCTTACAAACAGTCCTGGATATAGCAGGTCTGTATCTGGACTAGACTAGTTACAGGAAAGGTGGGAAACAAGTGCAAACATGGGCTTTTAAGCCGGAAACTTGAAGCAGATGGAAAAACTGCCCAAACAGCCAGTAGACTACAATTTCTGGGCCAGAAACCACTCTTCTTGTGGTAGATAGGCTACCTAGTGCTTACTACTCCCACTGATAAGCTAGAATGCTTCTCTCCAACACAGAAAGGCTTGGGGGGCTCAGAAGCTTACATACAGTCCTCGATACAGCAAATCTGTATCTGGACTAGACTAGTTACATGAAAAGTGGGAAAGAAGCACAAATGAGGACATTTAAACCAAAAAGTTGAAAGAGATGGAAAAACTCCCCAAACGGCCAATAAACTACAATTTCTCGGCCAGAAACCACTCCTCTTGTGGTAGATAGGCTTCCTAGTGCTTACCACTCCTACTGATAAGCTAGAAGGTTTCCCTCTAACACAGAAAGGTTTGGGGGGGGGGGGCTCAGAAGCTTACAAACATTCTTGGATACAGAAAATCTGTATATGGACTAGACTAGTTGCAGGAAAGGCAGGGAACAAGCTTAGATTTTTTTTACAGAAAACAGCTAAAATAGCACTAAAAACAATTCAAGTGCAGTGCAAGCTAGCACACTTGAGTGTGTAGCAATATTAAAGCAAATACAGTTTAAATAAATGCAGTTTATTCAAACTGTATTCTGAACTGAATTCAATTATTGTTTTATTCAACTCTAAACAGTTAAAAAGTGCCAAAAATATACTTATCAGCTGAGAAGCAAACTCAGTCAGAACAAAAGGAGATTCTAGCAAATTTTTTTTAGTAAAGTGGAAAGGGAGAAAGGAGGAATTAGAAGGTAGTTCAAGGTTAAGAACCTAAGTGGGTTGTCCTTATCAAATGTTCTCACTGTATTAGGTAAAATGAGCTAATGACAGTAGACTGGGAGGAATGTCCCAGATCAAATTTACAGCAGGGGCAGGCAGCTGCAAAGCCACCAAGTAAGTATAAGGACAAGACACCAATAGGGACGGGGGGGTTGGGAATGTATTACAGCTACTAGCTACACTATTTTAGGCAGAAAATACTACAGAAATGTTTATCACAGAAGAAAAAAGCAGTGAGCCACTAAATTAAAGTTTTAAACAGATAAAGGAGTAAGGAGACTCTCCAGAATGCTTTTTAACAGCAAAAAATCAGTTAAATGATGCACTCCTTGGCAGGAAATCAGAACAAACAAACAGAGGTTTAGCAAATGAAGAAATTTTCCAGTTAATACCTTACACACAGTGAAACTAGCTAGAAAACATTTACAAAACAGTGTGACAGTAAAAACCTTATTTATCAGGCAGGCCCTGTAAGGAAGACAATTTTAGTACAACCATGCAGATTAGTTTTTAGCAATAAAATACAGCAAAAAGTATGCAGCAGACAATAAAAATGCTATAAATATCTAGAGTAAGTGATAACTAGTAAAAATAAGCAAAAAAAAAAAATCAGGTTACTTATTGTTATATATCACAGATCGGAGATGTGGTCAGTACCCCTCCTCTGATTAGCTATGTGTTCTCTGTCAGCAGAAGATGGCTGCCAGAAACACAGGAAACTCAACAAACAAAACAACCAGGCCTGGCTAACAGTAGGCCTCTATCCAGACTATGCTACCTGACTAGAACAGATAAACTTCACAAAAAATGCACAGAAAAGCACAGATAGAGCACTCCCAAACAGAAAGTACAACTCCCATTATCAAAAACAGTTTACAGTTAAGTAATTCAGTAAAAATGCAGTGACAGTAATGAAACACTATCTAGCAATGAAAAATACAGTTAGAACAGTATAGAACAGTACACAAATGCAGTGAAACAGTAAACAAAAGCTTTATAACAGTGCAAAATATAGTAGATTAACTGTATAGCACAATTATAAGCTTTAAGAAGTGCAATTCAATGAAATAAATGTAAGAAATAACTTATTCTGCTCTTGGAGACTTAGGGAATTTCTGCTTTGTCCCAGTGATGAACCGCCACTCCACAGCCTGATAAAAACAATCACAGCCCCCTGCAGACACAAGGTTTAAGTACCAGAAAAGATGGAAGAATCTAGAAGCTCAAATTACTACCTGTATTTGATTCCTTCTGAAATCCATCCCATCAGATTATACAATATAAGATCTCTGTTCTTCACAAAGATTTTTGACAGTTCCCACTCGGTCATTGCCTTGCCTTTAGATGTTTGCATTCTCACAGTCTCACCGTGTCTTAATGGTCCAAGAGGTTTGCTGGATTTATTGTAATAACTTTTGTGACTGGTGTTTTTTCAAAAGTTGAGCCTTAACCATTCTGTTGTTTGTATTTGGAATTGATAATTGTTCACTGATTGAAATAGTTGTTCTAGTCTGTGTGGACATCAGTCTCTGAGCAGGTATACCAAGCAGGTTATCTTGAGGAATGTTTCTGAGATTAAGTAGGTTTAGAAAAACATTGATATCATCGCTCTTGGATTTCTCCAACATACATTTCGTACATTGAACTGTACGTGCAGCTAATCCTTTGGACTGTGGATACTCAGGGCTACTAGTAACATGAACAAAGTCCCAGGACTCAGCAAAATTCTTGAACTGCTGACTTGTAAACTGTGCACCGTTGTCAGATACGACTTTGTGTTGACCACCATGAGCAGAAAAGTGTTTCTTCAATTTTGTAATGACAGTGCTGGACATTGTTAGGAAGAAGGTCAGTTTCAAACCAATTCAAATAAGAGTCTACTAACATTAAGTAATGCTGACAATTCCATTCGAAAATATCAGTAGCAACTATCGACCATGGTAGTTGAGGAATCTGGTTTAGCTGAAGTGGCTCTTTTTTGTTGGTGCGATTTGGTACTCTTACAAATGGAACTTGCTAGAGTTTCGTTCTCTATATATTTTGACATAGAAGGCCAAAAATACTATGCCTCTTGCCCTTCCTTTGGTTGAATCAGTACCCAGATTATCATTACCACATTGCAAAATTTTGATATATTCCTGTTGTAATGTTGAAGGAATTGCCACTTTAGGACCTTTTATGATGATTCCATCCTCCATTCTGAGCTCGTCTCTGTAAGGAAAATACTTCTGTATGTCTAGTGGTAGACTGGTTTGTCATGCTGACCAACCTTGACTGATAAAAATGTTTCAGCGTCTGGAGAATTGGGTCTGAAGCTATGTGATTTATGAGTTCATCAAGATGTAGTGAGGACATTTTTTTTTTGACTTCCATGACTTCAGAGTCTGCTTTCTCATTGTCATGCTGTTCTGTTGTTTGTCTGGGCACTCTTGACAAAGCATCAGCAAGGTATAGAAATTTGCCTTTTGGATAGACAATATTGAAATTGTACTTTTGCAGTTTTAGCATCATATATTGCAGACGTGCTGTGGATGTGTGTATTGGCTTTTTCAGAATCTGCACTAGAGGTTGGTGATCAGTCTCTGAACAGGTTTGCCATAAATATAATCATTGAACTTTGAACATACAAACACTACTGTCAGAAGCTCTTTTTCAATTTGTGCATATTGCATTTCCATTTGGGTTAAAGTTCTGGACGCATAGGCTACTGGTATGCTTTCTTGAAAACATGATGCACCAAGACTTTACTTTGAAGCATTGCACAAAAGAGTACCAGGTTTGTGAACATCATAATATCTCAGTGTGGGTGGATTGGCAATTTTCTGTTTCAGAAAGTCAAATGCTGTTTGGTTTTGCTCAAACCAGGACCAGTTTACATTTTTGTGCGTCATCTCATGTAACGGTGCTGAAAGCTCATTCAGGTCTGGGTTGAACTTTCCTAAATAGTTGATCATACCAAGAAAACGTAAATATGTGACATTTTCTGGAACTGGCATCTCAAGAATTGGTGCTTGCTTAGATGGATCTGGTTGTAAGCCAAAATTGGTAAACAAATGACCCGCATAAGTAACTTGTTGCAGTTTGAATTTACATTTCTGAGGCTTCAGTTTAAGATTTACTTCACAAGCATGCTCTAGAACTTTACTGAGGTTTCTGTCATGTTTGACTTCGCCATTGCCCCCTACAATACGTTTGTCTACTATAATAACACATGGATAACCTGAAAAAAATTTACTGCTTGTACATTGAAATACTCCACTGGCAGAATTTATCTCATATGGCATTCTCAAAATCTGTATCTACCAAATGGTGTAGTGAAAGTGGTTAACAAGGAAGATTTGTGATCCAATGAAATTTGCCAAAAGGAACTTTTTGCATCTAACACTGAAAAAGAAAGGCACTCGGGGTGAGAGCAGCTACTACTACTACTGTGTACATCAAATAATGAGGACGCTTAAGTACTTTATTTAAATCTCTCGGATCAATACATATTTGAGTATCATCTGAGCTTTTCTTATGAGCTATGACCATGGAGGATACTCATTCAGTTGGTTATTTTACTGAGGTTATTACACCTAAATTCACCATTTTGTCAAGCTCTGATTTTACTTTGCTCTGCATTGCTTCTGGAACCTTCTTTGCTGGTGTGACAACTGGGCTTACTTCATGGTTTAACTTTATGGAATATGTGACTGAAAGTTTGCGAAGCTTGTCTTTGAAAACATCAGCATATTCACTAAAATATTCTGTGTAAAACTCAGCATATTGACTAAAAATATTCTCTGTAAAACTGTCATTGTTCAGACGTGTGTGGTGGACCTCTTTATTAAACAAAATCCGTCACATTCTCAAACTGTCTTTGAGGCCTACCAATGACTGCATGTGTCTTTTGACTACTTAAAATTGCAAGTCATAGCTGTTCCCAGCAGAATGGCATGTGATAACTACTGCCCCATCAGTTTGAATCTCTTCACCACCATAAGCAACTTGTTTTGCACATTTTGCGTCAGGTTTCTCACCAGCTTTTACTTTAGCAAACATTTGTGCTGATATAACATCACACTTGGATCCAGTATCTACTTTAAGCTCTACAGGTTTCCCATTAATTCAAACAGTACAAAATATTTCACTCTTTGCTGCTAACTGATGATCTACTGTGTTAACTGATTCATCGATCACAGAAACACCTTCAACATAGAAAGTTTGTTCACGGCTCTCTATCTGATCTACTTACTTCTTATGATGCTCTCTTTTAATAAAAGTATGTGACTCTTTAGACTTGCAAAGGCTTCTTAAATGATTCCACTTTTTACATTTGTGACGTTGCTGACCAAAAGCTAAGCACTTCTGTTGTCTAAGCTTGTGACTGCTTCCACAATTACGACAGTTAACAATAGGGTCTGGTGTAGCAAATGACTTCTTCAGTTTATGGCTAAGGTTAGGTGGTGCCACACCCTTTGGTTTATACTCCTTTTTCATCTTAGCTTTATGTTGTAACTATCAACATTCGTACTGGCAGACACTGCATGCACATTTTTCTCATTTGTAAGCATGTTTGTATGTTTTTCTGTAAGCTCATATATTTGACAAATCTCAATGGCTTTGCTCAACGTTAAATCACTGTCTTGAAGCAAAATCTTTTTCACTGCATCACTGTTAACACCACACACAAACACACAAGCCTGTCTTTTATCAACTCATCACTCTGATCACCAAATATGCATGTTTTTGCTTTATTTCTGAAGTCAGTAATATATGCTGCTATAGTTTCACAAGGCTTTTGATTTCTTGTGTAAAACACATGCCCATACCTGTCAACCTGGAAAAATGAAAAATCTGGACAAGGCCCATTGAAAATAGTTATAAATCTGTATGCTGATTAATGTAAAATTTGCATAGATAATTACATAACTCCACCCTCTCCAATGGAATTGTGGGATACCAACTTTCAAACGCAAACTGAAGAACAGAATCAAAATATGTCACCAGAGTTCCCCCTACAGTCATTTCAGTTGGCCCCATTTACCATAAACACTAATGTGTGCATACTGCTTTACTTCTACAATGATTATTTGGATTTTATTTTTACATTTTATAGCATAATGCACAAACACTAATAGACATCTGCTAAACAAAGCAATACTGTCTCACAATGAAAATGGCCTTGGCATTGAAATTTCTCTGCCCTTGAAACTCACATTCATTGAAACAGCATTGAAACCCACACCACATCCAAAGAAAATGCATCTAGCCAGTGGTGGATAAAGATTACCTTTGGGCTGTTTTCAAATCATAGGCCCCTTGCACACAAAACAAGAAACATACATGGGTTCTTTGATACACCTTCCTGACATTATTAAATTATATTCCTTGTATAATACAGCACACTTGTTAGACTTGAGTTAGAGCACATTTTAAATTTATTGTTTAAACATTTTTCCAGTAGGCAATGAAACAAAATGCATGAACCAATAATGGCAAAACTGCTCTATTCAGAACATTTCCATCATAAAAGTCTACTTCCACACACAATCGCAATATAAATTTATTGTTTGAACATTTTTCCAGTAGGCAATGAAACAAAATGCATGAACCAATAATCACAAAACTGCCGTATTCAGAACATTTCCATGAAAAAAGTCTACTTCTACACACATACACACACTATATATATATATATATATATATATATATATAAACATAGAATGACAATGACAGTAGTGTATGCCATAGACACACACACACACACACACACACACACACATATATATATATATATATATATATATATATATATATATATATATATATATATACATAGAATGACAATGACAGTAGTGTATGCCATAGACATTTTGCACAGCTTCTTGCACTTATTTTCAATTTCAGTTTTCTTTTTTTTTGGGGTGGGAGAGGGAAAGGCCAAAATCCAGGGACACATTTTAAACATTGCTTGTATAATTTTGGAAAGTTGCTTGAATAAAATGTGTTACCACCATGTATTTCACTGCCAAACTTGAACCCAGGACCCTGTGCACTACAGTCAGAGCAACATACCACTCAACCAAATCAGCAGTTTCCTGAAAGACAGGAAGACTGAAATTTAAATGGCTCTCATTTAGTGAATTCAGTTCTCACTTCTCACCATAGCTGTCAGCCTATTAGCACAAAAATTCCTGGACAAAGCCAATAATGGGGGAATGCAGAATTCAGTTCTTACTTCTCACCATAGCTGTCAACGTCTTAGCACAAAAAACCTGGACAAAGCCAATAATGGGGGAATACAGCCCCAAAAGAGGGGCAAATTTCAAATACTGATCTTATAAACTTAAAAAATTGATAGAATAAAAGGTTTTGTGTTACCATTTATTTTCTGAAGAATATGAAGTCTGAAATTCTAATGCCTGTCATTATTCATTGAAGTCACTCCTTCAGTGATTTGCCACAAAGATCCTGAAAACAACAGATTTAGTTCAGAATGAACTGGCTTCCCACCTAAGCACCATGTTCAATCATAGCCTTGCGTCAGGCTTTGTGCCCACTGAATGGTGCACAGCAGCAGTTATCCCAATCCACAAAGGGGGAGCCACCACTGATCTCAGGAACTATCACCCTATTAGCCTGATGAGTCTTGTCTGTAAGGCCATGAAACTTATCATCATGGAACTCATAAACAAAGACATTGGTAACCGCCAAACTCTGGACCTCACCCAGTTCGGGTTTGTGAAAGGCAGATCATGCCTCCTGAACCTGATCGACTTCTTTGAGGCGGTCACCAAAGCCTTAGATGAGGGTAAGGTGATTCACACAGCCTCTCTTGACCTCGCCAAGGCTTTCAACACCATCCCCCATTCTGGAATTATAGCTAAACTCACTAAACTAGGTATAAATCCCTATGTCACAAGATGGGTTGCCAACTGGCTCACTGACAGAAGCCACACTGTAAAAGTTGCATACTCCAAATCTGACTTCAAACCAGTGACAATTGGAGTACCACAGAGTTCAGTCCTGGGATCTCTCCTATTTGGTATCTACTTCTCTGAAGTACAGGCCAACACAGAAGGCCTTTGGCTAACGAAGTTTGCAGATGACTACAAACTAGCAGCCATAGTCGAGTCCCCAAATGATGTGGACATCCTACAGAAGGGAATCACTGAGACAGATGCCTGGAGTCAGAGCCATGGCCTCAAGCTCAATGCCAAAAAGTGCATTGTCATTCCCCTTTGTTAAAAACTCTGTATCCATGAACTACCACATAGGCAGCAGTTTACTTAATGCCAAATGTGTGATAAGAGACCTTGGGGCTCAGGTGGACAGTAGTCTCTCCTTTGATAATCACATCACCACAGTAGTCAGGAAATCCTTCTACGCGGCACACCTCATCACAAAAGGGTTCTCATCCAGGAAAAAAGAGGTCATTGTTCCCCTTTGTTCGACCCTCATTAGACCCATTATAGAGTACAACGCCCCTTTTGGAATGTACCTCACAAGACATCTGCAGCAGCTGGAAAGACCACAGAAGTACCTCACAAAGAGGATTACTGGCCTCAGACAGATGCCATTAGCTGACCATATCAAAAAACTCCAGCTTTACTCTGTAGCATATCACCTACTCTGAGGTGATCTCTGCCTAACATATAAAGCTATGTCAAACCCAGAGCTGTTGGACATGCTACAACTAAAGAAATCCCAATCCGTCTGAGCTACATATTCTAGGGACCTAAACCTTGTCACCATAATAAACAGGACATGTTGGATGGATAGATTCCTATCCCAGAGACTTCCCGTACTCTGGAACAAGCTACCCATCTATGTCAAGCAAAGTTCCTCATTAGCACTCTTCAAGAAAAATCTTGATGAGTGGATGGGAAATAGGAAATGCACCCCAGAGAACACTTCGGTGGCTCTACTCGACATGGGGACAGGAAAATTACTTTCTTGGGTGGTGTAAGCCAGGGAACCTTGTTGGCTAGGTCCTTGGGCTGATAGCCTAGTACCTACCTATGAACCTTTGAGGAACAGAACAAAAATGTGAGGCATAAGGGACTTTTGGGCTCTTTTTACCTGTACCCAAGGTACAGGTTGGAGCCGGAGTAGCTGTAGCCACCAGGTGCATTCACACACACACACACACACACACACACACACACACACACACACACACACACACACACACACACCTCTGTTCAACTCCGAAATAAACTCCATTCAATAAATAACTCTCTCTCTCAGCCAGAAATGTCCCTTGAAGCTGAATTTCGACAGGCTGATGGAGCTGACGTCATTGCACACATGATGATGTCAGCTCAAAAGCACGGAAAAAAAATTAAATGAAATGGAGGAGTGCCACGGAATCATAGCACCCCATTATTTGGACCCCAAACCTTGGTAAAAACCAAGTAACTCAGTACAATTGGGAGGTATGCATGTGCCTTTCCATTGTAATATTCATTTGAGAGTTACACATTTCTCTAAATTTACATTTTAAGTACTGAAGGTCTTTCCGCATTTCGGCCTGTATCACAATACGGCGTTTCTCCCCCTCTCCTGCATATACTGCAGGTGCATACAGAAATGAATGTTCCCTCTCAATGGCTTGCAAGCCAGCTAAATTAAGAAGTATGAATGCCTTTGTACGTGCATCTTTATCAGAAAATGCAGCTGTACAAAAATATCATATTCTTGCTCAAACACTCGCCAATTCTCAGCAATATTATTATCAAACACCAGCGATTCAGATCTGTGAAATCCCATAACAACATAATTTGTTTAAATAGAAGCATAGACCAGGTAATTGTAATTATGCTCAGCTGCACAACAATTTGTCAGAAATGGCTTTACATTACAGAAGTAGTACATTACAAAAAAAAATCAGTCATTTTAGCCCTTTTGTCCTTTTTAACACTTCGGAAATTATTTTGAACATTTTTGTATTTATTTTGGATACTTTTATCAGTATGTCACAATTTTGGACATTTCGCATATCTCAGTTATTATTTTGAATGTTTTAAATGCTTTGCCACACATTTAGCACCTGGAAAATCATTTAAACAAGTTTAAGTACCTTCGAATAACCACTGGCCCGTTTGTGAGTTGGCTTCTGTATATTCCTCCACTTCTAACTTTATGCCTTATAGTTTGTGAGTTGAAGCAGCTTTGGATCCCACTTCTGACACAATGTGATCTACAGAGGTGAAAGCAGACTCTAACTAGCCTCCAGTTCAGATGTCATCTTGGCCTCAACTCACTCTATTACCTTTCCCTCTTTAGTTATTTGCTTCCAATACCTTGATTACTTTGCCAGTTGTCTCTAGTAAATTCCACTCCTGTTTGCCTATTTTCTATACCCTTACTTGTTGTCAACCCTACTGGCAAAATCTTTCCATTTTTATGGTAGCTTAGTTCATAGAATACATTCTTCTACTTTGTGAATATAATATTCTGTATGGTTGTTATTATTCTCCTTAAGGATCTCCATCCAAGTTGCCACTCTGTCTTTATTTCTTGAACCATCCGCTTCATTATCATCCCCTTCTATTTTGACTTATGACCTTCTGCTTGTGTTATGTATATAAGCCTTAATTGTGTAACTCTAAAATATGCCTTCAAATCAAGTCATCATAAATCACCTTATTCTAGTGAAAGGATCAACTTGTCCAATTTAACCCTTGCCCTCTTCCCCATCCCAGAGCCCCTTCCCAGATAAATCCCTTCAACTCTTTATTATTTATTGTCCACAACCTCTCCTCTGATTGAAAATAAAAGCCACGTCTGACTTTTATATAAAACTAAAGGGACTAAAAACATTTTCATTGCTTGTATTTTACTATCCATATCCATAAGCAAAAGCTTCCAATTTTTCTTTTTGTATTGTCTTTTGTTCAGTCTCTTTCCATATACCCTTAGCTGCCATAACAGAATCCTTTTTAATCCATCTCCTAAATACTTCACCTTATTGTGTCCCCTATAAATATGGGTATTGTTGAACCAATTCATGTGTGGGTACATAATTTATGGCTATAGCCTTTGTTTTATTTTCATCAGTTTTATATCCCGAAAAGACTTGAAACTGTCTCAAAATGTTCTGCAACACTGAGATGTACTTTTCTGGATTTATCGGGTACAAAACAATATCATCAGCAAATAAAAGCAACTTTTCTTGATTTCCATACCAATTATATCCTTGAATTTTTGTGTTCTTTGTTATCTTTGCCACTGGCTTTAAATATAAAGCAAGTAACAAAAGGGAAAGAAGACACCCCTGCCTGGTTCGTCTGTTTGAACACAATTTATCAAAGAACCCTTCCAGTTTAATTCTTAACTCCTATCCTTCATATATCTTCCTAATTATCCTTACTATTGTATGACACAGTTTTCCATTTTAAGCAGCATCCCAGCAGCAATATCCAGTTAAGTAACTTGTTCAGAGTCGCACGTTAGGCAAATGGAGGTGGAAGGAATCAAACCTCTTATCCTCGACTATTTCAAATAGCTCAACAACAGCTCAAAAGCCCAAGTTCTGTGTGCTGCTAGACACATTAGTAGCTTTTGGCTCAAAATAGAGCTGTGAGTTAAGTCCTGAATTCTGAGCTATATGTTTCTTAAAACTGTATTGTGCAAATGTGTTGCTATTGTTTTAAACTTGTTTTGGAAACTCCTGATTTTGCATTCCACTGCAAGTAATCTACAGTTAACCATTAAACTAAAAATAATGTGTTTCCTGTGTTTTATACCTGAGATATAATCTCCAACATAGTTTATGGCACAAAATTAGATTCTTCCTCTTCCCTTCTTCTCTAAACAGAAGTCTTGTGGCTTAACCAAAGTTCACAGTAAGTACCTTCAGTACAGTTCCATACAGCTGGGATACAGGCTCTTACTGTGAGCCTTTCTCCCTCTCCGAGCCTCTCAGCAGTTCTGTTTTTTCCTAATATCTTCATACAGGCTTTCTATCAGTGCTAGCCTTTCTTACACAGCTCCTAATTTAGATGACTAATGTCCCTCAAAGAGGGGAAAATAACTCTACAGGACTTTATTCAGACCTCATTTTATGCAACTTTGATTGTTCATTAAGTAAAACTGATCTTGACAGTAAAGCTGATCATGACAGTATAGCAAAGTTTCTCCTTGCCCGAAGGATGCTCACTTTAGTAAGCTATGGTAAAGAAACAATCCTACAGCCAATTCACTGTAACAGTTCTATGTATGCCATTTACATCCATCTTCTCAAGCTTTTGGATCACTTGTAGATTATTGTTTGGAGAGATCTGCCACACTGTATTACAGTTGATCCTGCCTCCCAGCCTAAAATCCTTAGTTTTGTTCCTGCTGGGTGGGTTGTGTGCCTGGGATAGGCCATTCACATTGTTGTGGTTGAGCCTGGCCTATGCTGAACTTTAAATTTGAATGGCCACAAGGATAAGGCCCACCTGCTCAGTTATGTGTTCCTATTTTGTTGTTGATGGAAGCATAAAAAAAGACAGGGTGGGTGAGGGGGCGAGGGAGACATGATCTGTCAATAAACTGAATTCTCTTTCTAAGTAGTATTTTAAGGAGGACTCCATCTACTTAAGTACTAGATATTATTTTACAGAATACGTAGCTTGTTTCTCTGTTTGCAACTCAGGAAACATGTCAAATACTCCTACCTATCAAAATTTTGTGATAGTACTCCTAAGGCTTATTGCAGAGTTTGGGCTCCCTTCCATGTCTTCCCAGATTGTGGACATCCCCACTGTCAGCCTGCTAACACATACTCTGAATTTAAGGATGTTCTTTGTGCTTCACTGTTGCAGTCCTGACATATGGGATTTCCTGCTTCAGAAGCCCCTGGTTGGCCTGACTACCAGAGTAAAAAAATTCCCTCCTCCTGGAGCTGGCAGATGCCCTACCCTGACATCAGGATGGTTTGGTATAAAAGGAGCCAGTTGATGCCATGTCATCAGCCTTTCTTGCCATTGGAGTCTGAAGCAGTTTTGAGTGCGTCGGTCGGTCCACACCGTAGTGATAAATTCTTCCAAAGCCAAGAACCCTATTGGGTAACTCTTTTCCTTACTTATGACTCATGTCTGATAAAGTTAACAACTGTCTCCATTGTGGTAAGCAAATCCCACCAGAGAATTTCATACCTTGTGTGTCGCTTGTTTAGGCCTAAACTGTGATATCCCAGATTGCCATCTATGTGCTCTTTTCGATACTAGGACTATAAGGCTCAGGGCCGAAATCTTGTCTAAGCACCTTAGTCAGCAGTCTGCTTCCCATTGTACGATGGCATCCATCGGCCATCCCGAGGTTGAGCTCCCTAAGCGAAAGAAGGAAAAAAAGACCCAAACTTAGGGCCTCTGACGACAACCTTTCTCTGTCCACCAGTCCCCCAATGCTCGTTATTGCAGAGGAATGAGAGTTCTAAGCCCCCTTCTGTGAGCAAGGTGGTGGTGCAGGCTTCTGTCGAAACCTTTTTGGAGTCTGACATGCTGTTGGGTCTCTCAACTTCAATTCAGGCTTTGGCATTTGGTTCCTTGGTTGGATCCACAGTTGCTAAAGAGACTTTGGTTTCTGGTGAAAGATCCTCAACCGAAGATGTCCCTTCAGGGCTTCTGCCAACAGCGGGTATTTCTCTCAAGGAGAGTGGCATCAGAGTAGCGGATGTGCACATGCCCAAAGCAAAAGCTACACTTAAAAAGAGCTCAACCTCAAGTACTATGCTTAGGCCTACTGGCTGCCGCCACACAGGTTATGAGCAGGATTTGGTCAGGTTGGCGGGTGACCTTCTTTCTTTGCTCAGAGGTAGGCAACCCACCCCCCCCCCGAATCTTCACCAGAAAAAAGGAAGAGGGACCCTACACTTGAGACCTCTTCAGAACCCCCCGATTCAGATGAAGACTGATCAGGAGAACTCTGACCTCAAAGATGAACCCTTTCTTACCTCCTTTGAGGATTCTGATTCAGAAGAGGTGTTACCTTCTTCTTCACCCCCCCTGAAGACATTACCTTTGATGAGACACTGCTTTCCATGAGAGAGTTTTTCCAGTGGCAGGCACAGGAATACCTCCTTGATCTCCCACAGCACAAACCATTGGATATCCTTCCAGTTTTGGAAGTGGTAGAAGATGTCTTTGTGGAGTCTTTTCTCAACCCAGACTCTTTTTCCCCCAGCCCCTCATAAACCAGACAGGTTTTTCAGGGTTCTGGACTCACATAAATTCCTTTTTAAGGACTTCTCTGCTGACCCAGAAGTCTTCACCCCAGGCAACAAAGGAGTTAGGGATAGTACCTCTAAAAACCCATTACCTACAGATACAGAAAGCAGGGCCTTTGACAGATTTGGGAAGAAGGTTTACACTTCCTCTACACTGGCCATGAGGGTCCTCAGTTATCAATTCCATATGATAAAATACCAGCAGAGTATTTTGGAAAAAATGAAGCAAAAGATTTCCTCCCTGGAGGACAGGAACACCTCCAAGGAATTGCTGGATCTCTGCCATTCCAGTTCCCAGGTAGCTGGGAACTCCTTGCACTGTGGATATGATGTCCTTGAGGCATCTTCCCGAGCTGCTTTCTTTGGCTTGAGTATCAGAAGGCATGCTTGCCTTAGGGAACAGACATTACCAGAGCAGGTCAAATCTAAACTGCTAGATGTACCCATGGATAAAGGCTCTTTTTTTGGACCAAAGGCTGAGGCTGTGTTAAAAAAGGATGGAGGATAAGGCAAAATCCATGCAAATGGTCAAAGACTTCCTTCAAAGTCCAGCCACCTAGGTTCAGTAGGACTTTTCCCACTAAGTATTGGTCCTTTCCCTCCCAGTCAAAACCCAGTCAGAGGAAAACCTCAAGGGAAAGGCCTCATAAGCAGCAACAGCAATGCAGAGGGCAGGACAGTGGTCCTCATGAACACCTAGACCGGGGAGTTGCAGGCCACAGGGCCCTAGCATAGATCAGCAATGACTCACCCCTAAACCAGTACCCCACCCTCAACAGGATAGGAGGAAGATTTTCCCTATTCAAGGAAAACTGGGCCCTCATCACCTCCGAAAAGTGTGTTCTGGAAGTAATCTCAAACGGCTACAGGCTCACTTTGAAAGAACCATTAAGATTATCAGGCTACCCCAATGTGCCACAAAACCAAAGGGCAGAGGCCATTATTCAGATTCACAACCTGTGCTCTCAGGGCTCTGTGGAACCAGTACCAGACCACCAGAATGGAAAAGGCTTTTACTCCAGGCTATTGCTGGTCCCCAGGAAAGAAGGCTGTAGGTGCCCTATCCTGGATCTGTCCACCCTCAAACCTTCAATCAGCCCATCCTAGTCCCAAAATTCAAAACGCTTACTCTTCAAAAGCTTCTCCCCATGATCATACCTCAGGCACTAATGATCACCTTAGACCTGGAAGATGCCTACTTACACATCCCTATAGAAGAATCCTGCAGAAATGTTCTTTGCTTCAGAGCAGGTACCAGTCACTTTCAGTTCTATGCACTTCCCTTTGGCTTGTCTATTGCTCCCAGTGTCCTTACAAAATGTTTGGCCTCTGTGATCGCCTTCTGCAGAACAAGAGTCATCCAAATTTGCCCCTATCTAGGCGACTGCTTCATTCAGGCCATATCAGTCCAGGCTTCTCAAGGATCTGGCCTTCACCCAGACCCTACTCACTTTCCTAGGGTTCACCAAAAACCTTAGCAAATCCAAAGCATACCCTTCCACCAGGAACGTTTTCCTGGGGACTGTGCTGGATTCCTCCCTCCAGAAGGCCTTCCTTCCCCCAGACAAGGCTTCCTTCTTACTTCTTAAAGTTTTCCTGGGGACTGTGCTGGATTCCTCCCTCCAGAAGGCCTTCCTTCCCCCAGACAAGGCTTCCTTCTTAACCCAGTACTTCCAGGACATTATGCAGAGGCAGTGCCTCTCAGCCAGGGAATTGCTCAGAATTTCCATTTCCAACACCTCCTATCCCAGGGCAAATGAGAAGAGCAGTTCACACATAAGCGCATAAATTGGAAGGAATTGATAGCAGTACGGAAGGGCATGATGGCCTTCAAGGATCACTGGAAACCGGGAGTCCTACTTATCAAAACAGGCAACACAACAGTCATATGGTACATAGAGAAACAAGGTGAAATATACTCCTACCCTCTTTGCCAGCTGCAGTGCAGATCTGGGTATCATCAGATGCTATGGGGTGCACCTGATGGCTCAGTACCTAACTGGGGATCAGAACACTCTAGCAGACTGCCTCAGCAGACGGTTAATGGATCCCCATGAGTGGCAGCTGCATTTGGAAGCATTTCTCAGCATAGTCCAGAAATGGGGATCCCCTCAAATAGACCTCTTTGCCACTGATGAAAACATTCATTTAAAAAGATTCTATTCCAGGAGCAAACTTCACACAGTCTGGAGGACAGATGCTTTCCTCCTTCCTCTGGAGCCACTTATTTCTTTATGCATTTTCTCCCCTGCCTCTCCTTCCAAGGGTCCTCATAAAAATCAGGGAAGAAGGACTGAGGGTCATCCTGATAGCTGCAGAATTGCCAGGCAGCACTGGTATCCCCTGCTACTGAGTTTGACCAAAGAAAAACCTTGGCAGTTACCCCAGAGTGGATCTACTGACTCAGGCAAAGGGAAAGTTTGTGCACCCAAACTGCAGAATCTGAAACTCTCTGCCTGGATAATTCATCAAAATTCCACCCTGAGCACTCACTGAGTAGTCAGGTGCTTAGTATCCTCCAAGAGTCTAGAAAACCCAGTACTAGGAAAACATACTCTGCCAAGTGGAAAGATTCTTTTTTTGGTGTGAGCAACAAGGCCTCAGCTCTGTCTCAACCAACATTTCAGCCATTTTGGAGTACCTGGCTATCTTGGTGGACAAAGGCCTGTACTTCTTATCTATCAAGATACAAACGTCTGCCATTTCAGCCCACATCCCTACTCATCCTCCTATTTTTCCCACCCCCCTTTGAAACAGTTCCTTAAGGGAGTGCTGCACGTCAAACCCTTACCCAGGAGGGAGCCCATCCCTCCTTGGGACCTCAACTTTGTTCTAGACAATTAACCTTACACCCCTTTGAATCAGCTGCTTCAGCTGATTTAACATTCTTGACCTGGAACACTGCCCTTTTTCCTGGCTGTCATCTCAGCTAGGAGGGTCTCTGAATTGCAAGCCTCATGGCAGTGGAGCCCTTTCTTATCTTCCACCCAGACGGGGTTTCACTCAGAACTAATCCTTTCTTTCTGCCCAAGGTGGTCACGGATGCTTTCCTGAAGCAAGCCATACACTTGCCTACCTTCTTCCCCAAGCCACAGAACTAAGGGAAAAGAATCCTTCACTCCTTGGATGTACACAGGCAACTTTGCTACTACCTTGACAGGACTAAAACTTTCAGAAAATTAGAACAGCAGTTTATTTCCTTTGCCTTGGGCTCTGAAGGAAAACCAATCTCCAAGCAAACTATCTCCAAGTGGATCTTCCACTGTATTTCCTTTTTTATACCTACCAAGGCAAAAAAAACCCTGAATCTGTTAGGACCCATTCAACTAGGGCCACGTCTACCTCTCTTGCTTTCCTGAGGGGAGGATCTATCAAAGACATTTTAGAAGCCGTTACTTAGTCATTGGTGCATACCTTTACCAAGCACTGCCACCTGTCAGCCTTCTCCAAGTCCAGAGCAGGATTTGCCACTGCCATCTTCCACGGCATCCTCTCTTCCCCTTGACACCTACCACACTCATCTCTTCTTTGGAAATCATCCCATCTGTCAGGACTGCAACAGTGAAACACGAGGAACATAGTACAGTTGTGTACACTTACCATAAATGTAGATGTCCGAGTGTATTCACTTTGAGCAGTCTTCTCTCCATCCCTCCACCCCCCCCCCCCGTCGTGCTTACAGTAATAGCTTATTTCTCTGCCCTACAGACCCCCTGTCCTCTAACCTGCTCCCTTGCTTAAGGTTCATCCATGGGGCTGCTACATTCCACGGGCAAGAAAAAATTGATGTCATGGCTTAAGCTGGCTCCTTTTATACCCAAGCATCCTGACTTCAGGGTAGGGCATCTGCCAGCTCAGGGAGGAGTGAGTTTTGTACTCTGATAGTTGGGCTGACCAAGGGCTTCCAAAGCAGGAAATCCCATAAGTCAGGACTGCAACAGTAAATACACTTGAACATCTACATTTATGGTAAGTCTACACAACTGCACTTTCTCTCTAACTGCTTGTAAGTACGTTCTGCATCCGCTGCCTACTTTACTTTGAAGTTAATTTTCCCTTTGATGAAGTCTGTGAGGGAATTTGCTGGTGTTGCAAAACAGGGTATAAACTTGTGATAATACCCAGGTAATCCTAAGAACACGTCACTTGTTTACTGGTGCCTCATACAGGCTAGTTTTTCACTGCCCCTGTTTTTGTTCTCTTGTATGTGGTTCACAACCCTCTTCCAGGATATTTAAACTCTGTCATGCCCACCTTGCTGTTGGAAGCAGTTTACTTGGCTAGTTAAAGCATAAAATACAGCTTGTAACTTGGCCAAATAGCAGGTCCAACTCCTTACAGTGGACGATATCACTATCCAGGTCAGTAGCAGCACACTGGTCATGGGCCTTTAGGGCCCAGCTGATGAAAGATTGCAGGACTCCATGCAACCAAGAAAAAGAATGGTGCACTGAATAATCTCCCTGCTGTTGAAAACGTGATGAAATTAACACACAGTCATGTAATAGTGTCTTTTTTTCCTTAGCTTCATTTGTTAGAGGGATTTGCCAGTAACTCTTGGTAAAGTCTAATGCAGACACCTTTCCCTTCCCAACCTTTCTGAAAATTAATTTACCCTAGGCATTGTATAAAGTGTTGAACCCTGACATGCTGTTTAAAACCATTTCAGAACCTGAGGGTTGCACAATGTTTAGGGACTAATACTATAGGGATGTCCCAGTCACTGTTTGACTACCCTATTGTTTCTATTGTGTAAGCATGATGTTCACTTCCTAGTGTACCATCTTTCTCTGTGACTCTCATAGTCTGCTAGGATTTATGTTAAACTTTTCTGCAGGACTGATCTGAATACGGTGTTAGAACAAGTTTGTTTTGCTAGGCAGATCTTACAATATTTCCTTGTTCCTTAAGATAATTTATGTTTATTTCTTGTTTCTACAGCTTAGGTATATCATCTGACTGAACTGCAGGCATTGAGGTTACTTTTCTTTCGCTGCTGAGCTAACTGTAGAGGTTTGTACTCCCTTCCATGGCTTCTGAACATTGATATAGTATAAAGCTATTCTGCTATTCTCTTTCCATTTTACCTAACTATGTGGGTTACCTCATTCACTTTTTTCTTATTTCAAATGGACCCTAGGAGCACAAAACTGGCACGTTCCCAGATTTAAATTCTCTTGTCCCTGCATATTTTTATATACATGTTGCATAATTTGGGTTTTTTCAGTGTCTTCCCAGGCTTTGGATATCACCACTTTCTTGCCTATCTTTTATGGTAGCGTGGTGTTTTATGACACTTATAAATGCAGCTAGTCTGAGAATAGCTAACAACTCCCAACTGTGAGTGCCACGTAATAACTTCTCTAAAGGTAGACAGAAGGTATGGTATTAATTAGTCCCAATTTTTTTCTGTCTCCATTAGTAACCTTTTCAGCATGGATTTTAATATTCAGTTGCAGTGTTCCATGTATATTAGGATGGCACAATGAGGCTTAAAGTTACATGGCTTTAAAGCATTGCTATAGGTGGACCATTATTCTGGACATGTAAAGAGTCCTGTGTTTTATGAGCATTTCTTTAGGGCACCCTACTCTGGAAGACAATAAGACTAGCTTCTAGATATAGCTTTAGCATTCACCTTACATAATAGGATAGCTTCAGGGTACATAACTAAGTCCAAAATAACTAACAATGCCCTCTGCAATACATTCAAATGGCACTTCTGTGACAAATATTGGAATCAAACGATTTTTTAAATGTCGGTGTGGGGCCGTCTTCTCGTCCTCAGAATGTCCAACATAGAGGATTTCTTCTTCTTTCAGTATTATTATCCAGTAAAACCTTGCAAAGATCCTTGTTTTAGTCTTATCCATTCTCAGGTTCTCCCCTGACAATTATGTGCAACTTTCAGTACAAGATTTCTGAAAGGTTTGGACACCAGCAGTTGGCATACTACTACTTCTGTGCTTGTATTTACTCTGTGCAAGTTATTTTGTAATTCAGAGTACAGGTACAAAGTAAGATCACCTTGTTGAGCTGATTTCCCTAAATTCTAGCTCTGCTTTCCCTTCCCGTGCTTTACATGTAAGCTTCCAGTTGTGTCTTTTTTCAAAATTTAAGTACCTTACCTGAATGTCAACGGTGGTGGTGCTGCGGTAGCGTTGTCGCCTCACAGTAAGACATTGTCCGGTTCGATTCTCAGCAAGAACGTCTTCTGTGTAGAGACATGCATGAATGGGCATACCTTCGTGGAAGGTTGTGCTTCAGGGCTGGCAACTCAGCACGTAAAAATCTACTGCCAATCATTAGCGGACCGGAGTTCCGCTGTGGCGACCCCTACCCGGGAAAAGCCGAAAGACACAACAACAACCTGAATGTTAACTAGCTCTAGATTTTCTTATGGTTTAGTTTGTTAAGAGGTAGAAAGTATTGCCTCCTATTTTACCAACACAACTCCTGGGGTGTTGGTCCCAATCTTTTCTCTTAGAAAAAGGAATTCATAGAAGTATTCTTTAGTGTCAGTTGCTTTCTCTGCTTTATTTAGCTTTATCTTGTTCCCATTATTTGATCTTGATGCATAGTACCCCCTTCGTTTTGCTTAAAGTTGCTGTAATTTGGCTGAACAAGACTGCCATCGAGGCTGTGTTCAAAGTTATGTCTGCATTCTTTTTGCTGTTCCCTGTATCTCAAGGTAGTTCCGTTTTCTTTTCTCTGATGCTTTCTGAAAAGGGTACCTCAGAACACATTTTATTTTCAGTTTTACTTTTTTCCCCATACTTCCAGATATTAATAATCTGGAGTCTTCCCTTATTTGATTTGTTTGTCTTATGCTGACAAACATGGGTTTAGAACTCTATCCAGGCACAGACTCTTCCTCTTTTATTGCATTGGTGAAATCTTTCTTACTGCCTCGTTTTTCCTCTTCAGTTCTCACCAGCTGCTTAGATTTCTCCAGATTTCACTTTTAGCTTGACAGAAAGTTTTCAGTTCTGCTCAGACTGCGCACTTTTCATAATTTCCAGTTTCATTCCCTGAGAATTCATTCTTTCAGTGAGTGATCACTCATGTCTGCTGTCTGCTTTGCAACCCTTTTATGCTGCAATATTTTATTGCATAAGCCCCTTCTTTCCACTGGTTCTATTCTTACAGGCTGCTCTTTTATAGGAGTTTTAACTCACTTGAAGGTTATTACAGCTCCCTTGTTGGACCCCCTTCAGTTTGCTTATCGAGACAACCGGTTAGTGGATGATGCAGTTACTATTGGTCTGTACTATATCTTGCAACATCTTGACAACCCAGGGACATATGCAAGGATTCTGTTTGTGGACTTCAGCTCTACAGTTACTACAATAATTCCAGAACTTCCTCATTTGAAACGCTCCCAGCTTTCCGTTCCTGCCTCCACCTGTCAATGGATCACCAATTTTTTGACCAATAGGAAACAGCATGTGAAACTGGGAAAAGTTACATCTAGCTATCGCACAATCAGTACGGGTGCCCCCAGGGATGTGTGCTGTCCCCACTGCTATTCTCCCTCTACACTAATGACCACACCTCTAAGGACACGTCTGTCAAACTTATTAAATATGCATACAGGCGGGAGGTTGAGTTGGCCCTTTGGTGTGGTCAGAATAATGTGGAGCTGAACACCCTTAAAAATGTAGAGATGATAATGGGCATTAGGAGTGGTCCTACAATATTAACCCTCCCCCCATTTTTAATACTGTGCCAGTTGTGTAAACCTTCAGATTTTTGTGGTCTATAATCTCCTGGAACCTGAAGTAGGAGACCAATATAGGGTCCCTCATTAAAAAGGCACAACAGCAAATGTACTATCTGCGACAGCTGAGGAAGTTCAGTCTCCCACAGGAGCTGTGGATTCAGTTCCACACAGCAGTCATTGAGTCTCTTCTCAGCTCATTCATAACAGTGTGGTTTGGATCTGTGTCTAAACATGATAAAAATAGGTTACACCGGATAGTCAGGTCTGCCGCAAATGTCACTGATGATAGTTTGCCCTCCTTACAGGACCTGTACTATTCCAGAGTCATGAAACAGGCAGGGAAGATCATCACTGACTCTTCACATCCAGGCCGTTATCTTTTTGAACTATTACCATTGGCCAGGCATTATAGATCATTACACACCAAAACAAGCAGATATAAGAACAGTTTTACCCACAGGCCATCAATTTCATAAATGGTTAATTCAGCTTATTAGGTTTGGTATTGCTTTTTTCACCAAGCCTCCGAGGGTTCTGCAATATTGTTTACTTATTGTTAAACTCTGTTTCAGTGTTTCTTGCACTGTGTTGCACTTTGTATGTATATGTATATTTACATTTTTTGTCTTGTTTTTAATAGTTGTATGTATGTCATTTATGTAATTTATACTCAGAGTTATTGGCACTGGAGTCAAATTCCTTGTATGTCTGCATACTTGGCTAATAAATGTGATTCTGATTCTAACACTGTCCTGATGTATGTTGGATTCATGCACTTAACAACTGTAGGTGATTGCTAACCTTATTACACCGTTTTCCCAGATTAGGCAAAGTTACATCTGTAGCTTATTCACTTGCTGGTTCCCTTCCCCATACTAATAGGGTAATTCATCAACAAGACTTCCCTCTTCCCAGTGCTTCCACAAATCTATATCATGGAGAAAACCTTCCCCTATTGTCTCATTTTCTTATAGCAGGAAGAACTATCCTCAAACACAGTTTGTATTTCTAGCTGAGTAATGGGACATTGTTCAGCATGGTCATAATGCCTGAATCAAGCAGAGCTTGCAACTCTCTGCAACAAGTTAAGATGTTGTACGTAAGTAATGTTAGTAAGAGAATGCAGACTCAGTTGTCCTAGAAGGTGCTTTATGTGGTTCTCCATGCATAACACCATTAGTAGTTTGCTTGTCAGATGTTATAGGTTTCAAACTTATAACAAAATTACTAGTTATACAGCCTATCTCTGCGACCCCTTTTTCCAAATTTTAATCACATTATGTCTACAGCTCATAAATGGTTTGTTATTAACATCCAGCACAGGTTTACTAAAGGTCTAGATTGTTCAGTTCTTTACATAGTTTTAACAGCATAGTAGTGATTCTAATAGTGTAGTAAAACTTTCAGAGCCCTTAGGATCAGTTTGAAATGCTAACTTTTTTAAAGTAGTAGGTAAAGTTCTCTTCATTTTTTCCAATGGCTAAAATTTCTACTGTTTTTTTTTAATGTTGTTGGCCTTGTGATCTACGGTACATAATTGTAATCTTAATATTTTATGTCCAGCTATGAAACTTCTGAGCTTGTGACCAAGGTTCTACTAGACAGTCCCTTTTTAACTTTTCTGTATTGTGATCCTCAGTCCCTTCTTTGTCCATGAAAGCTTTCTGCTGCTCTCCAGACAGCTGGGCTGAAAGAATGCTGTACGATTTGGCTCAGCCCCATGCCTCGTAGTTCGGTGTGCTAATCAGAGGTGACAAAATATACCTCTAGGTCCTCCTGCCTGGTTAGTTGTTTTATCAGTGGAACTGACCTTGGTGTAGCCATTGATTTGACCACTGGCCTGGTTAGAGGAACTGACCCTGTTGTGGCCATTGATTTGACCACTGGTCTGGTTAGTGGAAATGACCCTGGTATAACCATTGATTTGCCCACTGGCTTGGTAAGTGGAACTGACCTTGGTGTAGCCATTGATTTGCCCATCACCACCTTCAGCTGCAGTAGCAGCATTTGCCTGCAATAACTGTTCTACAGCTGTCATCCAATGTCAGTGGATCAGCACACAAGTGCACGCGACACACAGGGAGAAAAAATCCAACTACACACCACAGGACAGTCTTTCTCATGCTGGGGAAAAAGTTTTGCTCCAGCAGATGTTCTTCGTGTTTCACTGTTGCAGTCATTCCATCCGACTACTGTTGTTCACAAAAAACGCAAAGAAAAAGAAAGACAGTCGAGGCCCAAAACCGACGACGAAGTTGCGTTTTTTGTGAACTCTGGTAGTCAGATGGAATGACTGCAACAGTGAATACACTCGAACATCACAACTGTACTTTATGCTATCTGTGGAAAGTTATGCTGAAAACAGGTGGCCTTCTTGTAGGTAGTGAAATGTACAGTACAAGAACATTGGTATGGAAAAGTGTAACAAAAATGTAACCCACTGCTGTCCACCAGTGTGGAATATTAAAGGCAGCAGAGACACCAGTCTTAGAAAAAAACAATGTAGTTTATCATAAAGAAACATAAAGATGCAGGTTCTTCCCATAGCAGAAGTCTTGTGGTTTAACAACAGTTCACTGCAAGTGCCTTTAAAACAGTCCTATACAGTACACAGCTGGGATACAGTCCCTTTCATAGATCTTTCTCACTCTCTGTGAAGCCCTCTCTCTCTTCTGGTTTCTTGTCACACGAATGATCTCCTGCTTCCTCCTGGTGACTTCTTCCAGGTCTCCATTCACTCTATTCTC
Source organism: Protopterus annectens (assembly GCF_019279795.1). NCBI lineage: Eukaryota > Metazoa > Chordata > Ceratodontiformes > Protopteridae > Protopterus > Protopterus annectens. Next base: position 297,334,104 of record NC_056725.1, on the reverse strand, counting down.
TCTCTTTTAGAGCTGCATCTCTAGACATTAAATCTCCTTCCAAGAGGAACAAACAAAATCTGTTGAACATGTTTTTTTCAGCCCTCCTTTTAATCAGGGTTAATTGTTTCAGTAAGTAAATCTGCTGTTGTACTACAGGAAAGTCTGTCTATCCTGGAATAAATCTACTCAGTGTGGTAAAACAGTATTCCTCCTTAAAGTAATAGTGTTCCTTTTTTGACAAATTCACTGTAACAGTTGCATATACAGTACTGCCTTCCATACTTATAAACGTTTGGGACTCTTGTACTTTATTTGGTGAGATCCACCATGTTGATGTATGTGCGCGTGTATATATATGTAGGGTGTTGGTCGAATGCTAGTAACGTTGAAAGAAGAAAGTTTAAATGTTTTGTGTGAAGCTAGGTGGAATGGGAGTGTGAATTTTTGTATGTTAGGGGAAGGAATAGGTAAGGGGATACTCTATGTGTTGTGTGCATCTGGATGGTTTGTAGTGTATGTGTGTGTTGAGTAGTTTGTTCAGCAGCATGTTTGTGAATATTTTGGAGTATGTGTGCGTGTTTGTGGGTTATGAGAGTAGAGTAAGGACTAAGAGGGTTTAGTGCTGTGTTTATTGTTGTGTGTGTGTGTGTGTGTGTGTGTGTGTGTGTGTGTGTGTGTGTGTGTCTGCGTATTTTGTGTAGTGATACTGTTAAGCAAGTGAGTGTAAGTTAATGTGTAGGGGCAGAGTTAGCATCCACAAGTAAGTTGAAGCAGAGATGCAAAGCCCCCCCCCTTTGACCACCTCACTCACGTTTGCCAACCCTGACCATGCACATTTAATGTACAAAAAGTCCTTTTTCTAACTGTTCCACTAATCAGATAAATTTGGTCTGAAGATAGTGCTCAGGTTAGTGTTACTGATTGGAAAAGGAATCCTGTTTGTTTTTTCCTCTTTTTTTTGATAATTTTTGCCGTGTGTGTGTGTCTGTATGTATATATATATATATATATATATATATATATATATATATATATATATAGAGAGAGAGAGAGATAGATAGCACTTTGTTCCTGTCTATATATCTGTGTTAATTTATTTTTCCCCAAGAAGAAGAAACTGCTTTGGTAGTAGTTTGTTGCAGTTTTTCATCCTACAAGCAAGATGACATAGTCCTCCCCACTCCTCTTTTCTGCATGTACTTTATTTATATTCTGTCAGGTTTGTTGCTAACCTGTTTTATCACATTTCATCATATTAGCCCTTACATTTTCTAAGCAGTACGATATTAGTAAAGTTTTCTGTTTTATTTTTCCCTCTCTTTTGGAGTTAAACTGATTATAATACCATTCGGAAGCAGATGTGTTCAAACTCGGTGTAAGGGAATTTCCTCAAGCAGTTATCACCCATTGGTCTTGTGTTCTAGAAGTATAAGGCCATGTAGATTAATAGATGTAATCACCAGTTAGTACTGACTGAAATCAGATCACAACACAGCAGGAACAAACTACTCAGGGCACATATTCTAGATTTTAGAGGCAACGGCTGTGAAAAGTTGGAATACATCTGAAATACTTATGTAAAGAAGCTAAGCAGAAACTGGGACTTGCAGAGCAGGCGAATTTTTTTGAATTAAAAATGCATATTGGAATGCCTATGCATTTGGAAGGTGAATAAACTACAAGCAGAAGGCAAAGATCTGCAACAGATGCCAACGTTACTAGCAAAAAGACAAGAAACAAGCCATGACGTCTGTCTTTACGGAGCATTAAATGAAATGTATAATAAGGATCACGAGAAGCTTTGGGTGGGGACATCGGTAAGCAGAAGCTAAAGAAGTCTACGTCGGTCGTACGTCACGGAGTCACTGACTGCAGTATTCATCTATTGACTGAGAAAGTCCACTGGGTCAGGAACCCATTTTCAGTGGAGGCCCAGGGAGAAAAGCTCCACAAAGTATTAAAAAGTATACACATTTAACATAAATATAAACAAAGTTACATGTATAAAAGCAAGGATATGCAATTCAGTACAGTACAGAATTTACATTATTAAAGATTTAGGATCACAATATACAGGCAAAGAAAGTTACATATGTAAAAAGAATACATATGCAACAGTACCATTTATAGTCACAAAATTTGAATAACTGTGTACAAGACAGAAGTTATAGATCCTGCTATTAGACATTTCACGTACCAGAATTAATTAAGGAACAGTTTTAAGGTGGTAAAACATTTTGCACATATTTAAAAAAGAAAAGAAAAACAATATGACATAGTAAGCCTGAAAAGGGAAGATTGAATTATACTCAAAGAACTCAAAATTTAAATGTGGTCTTGACAAAACAAGCCTGGAGATTTAAAAAGGTGCTTTGTTGCCAGAGGTAACAACAGTTAAGCACCTAAAAACACAGCTGAAGTACTTTCATCCAAAATAGCACTTCATGGACTTCATCAGAACTAAAAACTTTCGGGTCCAACCCTCCCTATGAGGTACACTGCAATTTTTATGACATTTCTTTAAATGGTTAATTGGTGGTCATCATAGGTTTTAAATAGGGACGGTTGGACCTAAAAGTTCTGATGAGGTCCATGAAGTGTTGTTTTGGATGAAAGTTCAAGTGCTTAACTGTTTTTACTTCTGGCAATAAAGTGTCTTTTCTCATTTATGGATTTGTTTTGTTAATACAGCATTTTAATTTTGAGTTCTTTGAGTGTTTGTTCATGTCCTCTGTGGTAGTCGGATGCTTTTTTTCTTGGTGACTAGAATTGAAGTGCACCATCACAGTTGCTCAATTTTTACTGGTTAATAGGAAAGTAATATGCTGATGTGCTGATTAAGTGGTATAGGTGATAAAGAAATGGACACAAAGTTCCTTTTTACACTGAAAGTGTTTTAAAGAAACTGGACTAGTATGAGTGGATAGCTGGAGCTGGACATGATAGACACAGCAGAACCAGAAATGAAGTAGGGAGTAGTAGCTAGACTATAAGTGATTGTCTTTCGTATTTCATTGGCGACAGAGAAGAAACACAAGGACCCAAGGAGGTTCATGTGTGCAAAGAAAGGAAAGAGCTGAAACAAAATAGCTAACCCAGGCAGTCTAAAGACAATACTGTGTGTGTGTGTGTGTGGGGGGCGCAAATAACACCTGATGCTGGTGAAGAGATTAAAACAAAACTGGGTAAAATGTATCCAAATGACTGATGTGAGGGTGACTTCATAAATCAAAATCCTGTTAGACCATGTCTGCAAAAGTTTTTTTTTACTGGATCAGGAAGTAGAAAATGCTTCTGTGTGGCATGGAATGCTGCAAAGTTTATAGCAGAAATTGAAAAAGCTTGGAAGGACTTTACATTTTACCACAGAGTGCAGTGTTATGTGTGAAAGATAAAGCTCCTTGCCATATGTTTGAGAGTGTGGATATCTTTCAAGTGATTATATATATATATATATATATATATATATATATATATATATATATATATATATATATATATATATATATTTTTTTTTTTTTGCCTATATTGACCACAGTCTTTTATACTACAGACTGTGCAGAACTTAGTGGAAAATTGCAAGGTAATTTTGAGGGAATACAAATATCACTGTGCAGCAAAGAGATGAAGATTTGGCACATATCATGCCAGATGAAATTTTATTTTTTTTACACATCTCTGCCTGCTATCCATCAGCCCACCTCACAGCCTGTCAGCTCATTTATTCCTCAGAAGAACGAGAGCTGTCACAGGCGTTTTATCCCCCTCCCCCCGTGAGATGAGAGCTGATTGCCAGGCTGTCATCCAGGCAATCATCAGGGTCTCTCCCGTCCTGCTTCAGGAGGTCCTAACACCCCCTCAGAAGCTTCCAAATGAGGATAGTGCTGCCCATAGCCGGCCTTAGGCACAGGCCAACTAGGCAGCCACCTAGGGAACCGCTCTAGCAGGGGCGCTTTTCCAGTGAACTGGATGGTATAAATAGACCAGGATGGGGGCACCAGGTGGTATGGGGGGGGGGTGCTGTGGAGCCCTTTTGCCTAGGGCACCACTTGTCCTAAGGCGACCCTGGGGCTGCCACTGTACGGAAGAGGAGCACACAAGTTCCCTGTGCTGACTTCAGATTTAAAGAAAGAGTGTAACAGAATAAGAAATAAAGCAGTTATGAAGTTGATGTGCATAATCAGGGGGACTCAATAGTAAGAAGGAAAGGGCAGAATTACTACATGTAAATGGTATAATTGGTTTGGTATAATGTTTAAGGTCTTTGCCGTTTAGACACAAGATACAAAGTTTGATTTTGACCTTGGGTTGTTGGCTAGATATAAAATGTTCTTCAGAGCAGTTAGCCTAGTATTCACCGGTGAACTATAAGGCCAATGCTGGAGTATGTTTTACAGTTTTAGCAGTCTTTTATGCATAAGAATGCAAAAAAAAAGCCGCAACACTATTAAAAGTTATAAGGAAAGTGGATGCTTTATGTGTAAAAGTTATAAGAAAAGAATCGCAAAAGAGTTGAATTTGTATTTATTGTTGGAGAGAAAGGAAGGATGGTGACTTGCTGAACACATAGCAGTGCCTAGCATGTAGAGACAAGGTTCAAGAAATTGTTCTTTTCTTACAGGAGATAAAACTGGAATGCTTCAAGAGGATTTACTATGAGAGATTGCATCTCCTTTACTCACTATGCAAAACATCAATGTGCAGTTTCTAAAGTCTTCAACACTCTAAAAGTAAAAAAAAAAAAAAAAAAAAAATGCTGTGCAAAATATGCAGAACAGTGCAAAGTAATAATTTTGTAGTGCCCCCACACACCCAGTACTGACTCTGTCTATAGATGTATTATTCCATAGCTTGAACAAATATGATAAAAAGGGAAAAATGTTTAAAAAAGAGGAAACTCACCTTGTCCATCTTCTTGGATTCCTGCAACTTCAGAACACAACACAGAACGTGTGACAAATAAAAATCTAGTGTGTTCAATAGCATGTAAATGGGATATTAGTTTTGTGTTTTTTTTTTTCTTTTATAAAGATCCATCAGTCGAGTAAAAGTGCTCAATGCTAATGCATACAGCTTACCTGCAGTACCAGGACCACAATATGAAGTAGACAGAGGCAAAGGAGATACATGCCGAATACATTTTTCATGGAAAGGTAGTATACTGGTAAGACCTTTCAAGAGAAGTAGGAGCAGAAACTATTCTGCAGTTTAAAAATGTAAGAGATAGAAGTAATGAACTTATAAACTTTGATGGTCTATATCAAAACAAAAGGGGGATACCAGATGAAAAAAGCATACCAGATAGGCTTCTGGTCCTTATCTGGTAAAATTAGTATAGTTAAATAGATTTAAAAAAACATTTAACATAATTTTTGACATCATGTACACTATTCCTATGTTAGTAAGGCTTTTGTAGTCTCTCATTAACATGGAAATATATGGCTAATTGCTTTGTAGTACATGGAGCACAGTGATTATGGTCTAATACCTACAAATAGACAAGTCAGTTAAGCACTTCTATAGTGCGAGACCTGATCTTAACAAATGTTAAACATCCCCTACTTTACTTGTTAAGATCAAGTATTGTGCTAGGCAGTTAAAGTTGTCAGTACTGACCAGCAAAGGACAGCAGCAGAATAAAAAACAGATTTGTTTCTGGATGCTGTTGGTGCCAGTAATATGTCCCTGACATTTTCTAACATAACAGAATCACTCACACTGTCTTTCTGACAGTGCTCACTAGCTCCTTTACGGCTTTGAATGTTGTTTGTTTTCTGTAACTAGTATTACATGGAGTAGGTAAAGCTCCGCACACTACAAAGAATTATGATACGTGCTCTGATAATGACCCTTTATTATGTGTTGTGACCATGGGTGCCAAGCTTCACCTCTCGTCTCAAACGTCAGTCTCAAGGTGATGTTCTTTGCATCCATATCTGGAGCACATAATAAGCCTGTTATGATTGGTGGCCTGCTCATAATCCTCTAAGTTGTGCTTGCATGATGTGGCACTGTGTTTTAACATTGCTTTCCTCAGTGGGTTTCAGCTGTGGACAGATCAGTTATTGACTTCAGCATAGTGCATAACTGGTGAGCCAGTGCAAACACTACAGCGTGTTCTGTTGTGGTGTGTATGTCCAACCTTTAATGTTTGCTGAAAGACAGTTTGCTGGAGCAGGATACTGACAGGTTGTGGGCATGCAGTACAATTACTTAGTTTGTTAGTCATGGTGAATGACATATTCAAACCTATGTTATACTTCTTCCATTTTCTCTGGGGTAGCTTGCCAATACTGCAGAAGGATATTTCTTAGTAAATATGAAGTGCTAATTGGTAAAGCACCTCTAGGAGTTTAGAGTATCAAATATTTTGCAGTTCTCATAATTTGTATTAAAGCACATATAGTGTGAAATAATTATAAAACCCTGTGTGTGGTATCTTGGACTAATGCAATCTTGCATAAAAGTGGAAAATTGTTTTGAAGTTTTAAGTTAAGACTCATTTTGTAAATCCTGAGAATTGACAGTAGACCGCGAGGGCAGAGGAACTTAAAAAAACTCCACTCCCTGGCACCAGTGAGGTGCTGTTTCATACTTATTTCTAGTCTCTTCACCAGCCCTGGACATGAGTTGTGTGTAATCTGAAGAGACTATGGTGGGTCTGGTATACCCTGGATGAGGAGTGAACCTTATTTAAGCTGATGATTACTTGTGGGGAGCCAAAAAGTGTTGCAAAAAAGTAAATAAAATAAGTTTATTTGGTGTATCATACAAACTAACTCACATGTGTTATATTTATCTATTTTTTTCTAAGGCTCGTGTTTTCCCATTCATGTCAGTTGGCTTTTTAATTGTCTGACTTTCAGATGAAAATAGATTTAGGTGATTGTGCAGGTTTTAATGAATGGAGTGTCTCATGAATGTTTTTTCTACTGTAGGTTATGTAGTATATTTTATGCTATCTGCTGTGCCACATGCAGGATAATGTTTTGGAGGAGGAGTGAAATTTCAGGGAAGGCAGGAGCTGAGCAATTTATGTAATGCTGTACTGATGTTAGTCATGCAGAAAAAATAATATGATGTTTAATGTTTGTAACTAGGAACATGTTAATATGCTTTGTTTTCTTGTATATAAATGTATGTTTGCCTATGTCTTAAGTGATAATTCAATGAAGGCGTTAAAAAGAAGTTTGAAAGTCTTTCAGATAATGTCTGACTGAATCTGTTCTGGTGGAGATGAGAAATTTATAGTTAATATGGTTACATTTTTTCCACTAAGGAGGCTACTGGTAGATTTTATTTCTTTATTTTTAATTTAACTGGGATAGAACACCATTCCCATTGGTTCTATTTCAGTCTTATCCCATGGGCAAACACAACAGATACCTGGCATTATATACAGAGTGAAAGACCAACTGTAATATATGCATCTGTTGTATACAAATTGAATATCAGAGTTGGTTTGAGGGTATAGAGACAGCAAATACATGTTTTATACAGTGACTCTCAAAACACAATACACACATGCCTACATATTATGTACAAAACGAACATCAGAGTTGGCATATTGAAACAATCACAATGAAAAGCAAAGTCAGAGCAAGGAAAGTCAAATTAAGTTACATAACTAGAGAAAGAACAGTTACATTTTCCTTGAGTCTTGTAAAGTGCTTTTAGTTCTAAAGTAAGAGAAATGCTCTTTTAGAAGAGAAGGGGAGAGATTCCCACAGTTTGGGACCAAGAACTGAAAAAGCATGGCTTGTGCACTGAAGTCTAGATTAATTACCTAATTTAAACCTAATTAGCAGTCTTCTAAACTACTTGTAGGGTTGTGCGAGTTTGGGTGTGTGCACGTCCTCTCATCCAGGACTGGTTGTCTGCCTTGCATCTGTTGCTGTTGAGACAGGCTGAGATTAGAGACATGAGTAGCCATACCTCTCAATGTCCAAGCATTAGAAAGCATAGCACTGACCTTTAAAAACTATAGCACAAGGTCAGAAAAAGGAAAATGTTTTTATTTTTTCATGTACAAGACCCTATGTAGTTAGTGACACAGAATCTTTGTATAGGATTAGTTTATGTGTTCAGTAAAGCAAATATTCATGAACAGGTCTGATTTTATGAGGAATATCATAAATGTAGGAGGACAAGGGCTAAACCTGAGAATGAAAATCATAGCATTGTGACTAAATCTTAGCAGCTGAGAGGTAAATTAAATTAAAATAGTATCAGAAAATGAGTGCAGCTCGAAGGAAGGGAAACTATAAGCAATAATGGGTTAATTTTAGCTGAGAGAGAGAGAAATCAGATACCTTTTTTAGTAACACTGTTCTTTTTAGATTTCCGTGTAGGATTTTTAAATAGCACAGTTTTCAGCAATGTAAGTACAAACCAATGCTGACACAGTCAGTGTGAATTGGCTTTAGTAGAAGCACCTTCTATATTGATTAAACTTGTAGCTCATACTTTGCTGTTCTGGCATTTTGCTGTTTTGGAGTCAAATGTTGGTCAGTTTCCTGAAGTATGTAGCCCTGTTTTGAGTGGCTAGCGTTCCTTACAAATATTGTGTAAACTTAATGCCAGAAAATGAAGCAGGGCACAGGGATATTTACCAGTAAGAATGTTTAGCAAAACAACAGACACCCACATGATTTCACACTTTCACACCTCGGAAATGTTCTGTTAATATTCTTGCCCGTTAGTATTATAAATAACACCACTGATTTAAACTAGGTTGTGACCCCTGTACAGAAGTTGTGTTGACATTGTTGGCCTTTGTCCAGTGTAGAACTGTTATACAAATTACTAAGGGTTTTTTTGGCTTACACATAGCAGATCATGGCTCTTTGATTCATTTATTTCAAAGCACTGTGTGACATAACTTGGATATGACAAAAATTAAACAGAGTCTTTGTCAGGCTTGTGAAGAATGAATATTGGTACTGAGAGATACTGTAGCTGCAAATAAGTACCATAGTAGTTTGGCATTAGGCAACATCTGGAAGTTCAACTAAACCTTAAGTCACAAGTGTAGATTTGACATTTGCTATAGATAAAGGCCTGCACACCTGTTCACTTTTCAGAGCTTTGACTCCTGATTGATTTCAGCGCCGTCTGAACATGAGGTCAGAAAATCTACATGCATGAACACAAGACACTCTTGGTCAATATTTTTTAATCTGAAACATTTTGCTTAGAAGCTATAAAAAGGGAAGACATTCCTGAATTCTTTTCCTTAAAAGTATTTTAGTGATTTCCATAATTGTTTTAATTTCAGAGTTAATTTGAAAATAATAAGGGCATTATGTACCGTTGCAGTCACTTTCACAAAATCTACTCCTGAGCTCATAAGTAAACCTAAGGTATTCATTTTCAGTTAGTCTTTGATATCCCTGGAGATGCCTTTCCTGAAATTTTGTCTCTGCCATTAAGGCTTATCTTGACTTTGTTTAAATAGTTCCAGAAATAATGTGCAATATCTAAGCAAAGGTAAATTATTTCTCTTTGCTGGAAGTTTTTTCTCCATGTGGCACTGGTTTGGCTGATTAAACATCTCATGATGTTTGTTTTTCTGTAAGATTGTTGCAACTCTTTTCAACATGCATGCACATATAAAAACATTCTTGCACCATAGAGTACTTTAACATCAGTACTTAGTACTTCATGGCTGACCTGTTACTTCTTCAAAAACATCAACCTATTCAGTTTGTTAGCAGTAACAGACATAGATTAGAAAGTGATCCGGCAGCCTGAAATAGTGACCAGGACTTCCCTATGATGAGTGAGTTGATGGCCGAGTTGTAGAACCATGAAGCATTTGCAGTGGCTCTGGGAGTCTTTTCCAGATTGTGAGCATGTGATTGCATAGTGTCAAGTACAAGGAAGGAAAAGAATCCAAGAGTTGATGTTCATGAATTATATAGGAACCGAATTATGATGCTTGCACCCGTAAGTGGTTCTGTTTTTCTCTTCTAGAATCCAAAGTCCTGCTGATTTAAAGATAGCATTTTCATGAGATGATTTTGCAAGTGTTGTACTGTTGCTTGTCTGATAAATTGGAGCCTGCTCTATTGACTCTTGTCTCCTGATCCATGTTCTTTGTTTGCCTATGAAAAGATATGCTAAGTTATGTCCCCAGTGCATAGACTTGCACTGAATTCCCTGTCTGTGTTTATGGATCTGTTTTGCAAACTGAATAAAGTGAACTGCAGTGGTTTGTGCCACCTACATGTCCACAAGCATGACACACAGCAATTAAAACTTTAAGTTAAGCCTTTCATTAAGGCATTTGAAGCTGTGTGCAGTATTGCGACTCAGCAGTGCTTGCTGTTGTGAAGTTGTGGGTGTTGCAGATCCTGCAGTGGGTTGAAAGTCAGGCTGTGCATTTGATTAAAACTGGTTGATATGTGTAATCATCTAATTGAAAGTGAAGGTTCTGGTAAATGAGTTAAAGCTGAGAATAGGACATTACTTCTTTAAGGGTTTGCCAGAAGTTCTTCAGCTGTACGATTAATAATGTTTGAGATGGAGTTTGAAAAAAAGATCTTGGTAATAAAGAAAGAATTTTAGGAAAGGCATCCCAGAGGCTACCAGCTCTTAGAAAGAAGTCTGTAATTGAAAATGCATTTGAGGTTTGCTACTGAGCTCAGGAGCAAATTATGAGAAAGCATCTGAAATTGTACTGATGTCAGTACAGTTGTTCGGAAACTTTGTAAATAAGTGAACGCATTTCTTTTAATGCAGACCATGTCATAATCAGACTTGTCTACAGCACACCGCCTTCTGTTACACTTCATATTTCAGAGCCATTGCTATATTATTGTTGAGACATACTGGTATTTATTTCGTGTTTAGAAAAATTGTCAATAGAATGAAAACATTTTATTTATTTATTTACTACCTACTTATTTGTAAGTAAATAGAATGGACTGAAGCACACTTTTCGCCATACCATGCTGCAGTAATTACAAAAACATTATGCAAAGAGTATTTGATGATAGTACAGTCATATACAAGAAGTAGCATTTTAAAAATTAGACTGCAAGGCCACTTTTCTGCCCAAGCTCAGTTAGGGCTGGTCATGTTTGGCTTGTCTAAAGAACATCTATGGGTTTATTAAGCTGTTAGTAACAGTTACAAGAGGCTTGTTTGAAAAGGTATGAATATAATTGTTATTTGAATGATGAATATAATTATTTGAATGCTCCATAGGTTCATACGTTCATATTTTCTTACTTGGCTTATGGCCAAGGAAACCATTAAGAAGCTTAGCCATATCACTCAGCATTGGTGGAGGATTAACAGTGAGTGTCCCCTTTTAAGTATATTATCCCCACGTATGTCAGGTGAAAATTAGTGATCAGTCATCCAAAGTGGTTTTAAATGTTGTCATGGATGCACACTATCCATTAGGGGAACTTGTTCCAGAAATGGTGGCCATGCTTGGTCAGGTACCTGTCACTCCTGCAAGTATTGTTAATGCTGGTGGTATAGGTTGAGGTCTTTAGAGTGGGTGTTTGCTTTATCACTGGTTCTGTTTGGGTGAAGTAATTGAAGTGCAGGGTCATTAATTGCACGAAGGTTGAATCAAGGCACTTGTATGAGACCGAGTAGATGGATTGCTCTTTTTGTCGATGAGCTTATGATTTTGTAAAAACAGCCATAAATGCCTTTCATTTGCAACTTCATCAAGCTAATAGTCAAGTGTGTATGTTTTAGATATTTTTATCAGTTTTTATAACTGTCTTTGTTCTGCTGTAACTACAGAAGGGGAGAAGACTATACAGGCTGCTGTGGTCTTTGGTGCTGCAAAGCAGAAAGCATGCCTGCAGCTTTGCAGCAGTTTACAGTGTTTGATTTGGCATGCATACTGCATGCACTGTTTTGTAAGTAAACAGCCAATGACTTATTAATTTAGGTTTTAGAGAAAACAAAACATAGACCTGCACAATGATATTACAACTTAAAAAAAAACACTGGTGACTCCCTTTATCATGTAAATGTACAGTGATATTACAACTTGAAAAATACTGATGACTCCCTTTATCATGTAAATGTACAGTGATATTACAACTTGAAAAAAACACTGGTGACTCCCTTTGTCATGTAAATGTACAGTGATATTACAACTTGAAAAAAACACTGGTGACTCCCTTTATCATGTAAATGTACAGTGATATTACAACTTGAAAAAAACACTGGTGACTCCTTTATCATGTAAATGTACAGTGATATTACAACTTGAAAAATACTGATGACTCCCTTTATCATGTAAATGTACAGTGATATTACAACTTAAAAAACACTGGTGACTCCCTTTGTCATGTAAATGTACAGTGATATTACAACTTGAAAAATACTGATGACTCCCTTTATCATGTAAATGTACAGTGATATTACAACTTGAAAACAAACACTGGTGACTCCCTTTATCATGTAAATGTACAGTGATATTACAAATTGAAAAAACACTGGTGACTCCCTTTATCATGTAAATATACAGTGATATTACAACTTGAAAAACACTGGTGACTCCCTTTAACATGTAAATGTACAGTGATATTACAACTTGAAAAAAACACTGGTGACTCCCTTTGTCATGTAAATGTACAGTGATATTACAACTTGAAAAAAACACTGGTGACTCCCTTTATCATGTAAATGTACAGTGATATTACAACTTGAAAAAACACTGGTGACTCCCTTTATCATGTAAATGTACAGTGATATTACAACTTGAAAAAAAACACTGGTGACTCTTGTCATATAAATGTACAGTGATATTACAACTTGAAAAAAACACTGGTGACTCCCTTTATCATGTAAATGTACAGTGATATTACAACTTGAAAAAACACTGGTGACTCCCTTTGTCATGTAAATGTACAGTGATATTACAACTTGAAAAAACACTGGTGACTCCCTTTGTCATGTAAATGTACAGTGATATTACAACTTGAAAAAACACTGGTGACTCCCTTTGTCATGTAAATGTACAGTGATATTACAACTTGAAAAATACTGATGACTCCCTTTATCATGTAAATGTACAGTGATATTACAACTTGAAAAAAACACTGGTGACTCCCTTTGTCATGTAAATGTACAGTGATATTACAACTTGAAAAAAACACTGGTGACTCCCTTTGTCATGTAAATGTACAGTGATATTACAACTTGAGGAAAACACTGGTGACTGCATTTGTCATGTAAATGTACAGTGATATTACAACTTGAAAAAACACTGGTGACTCCCTTTATCATGTAAATGTACAGTGATATTACAACTTGAAAAAACACTGGTGACTCCCTTTGTCATGTAAATGTACAGTGATATTACAACTTGAAAAAAACACTGGTGACTCCCTTTATCATGTAAATGTACAGTGATATTACAACTTGAAAAAAACACTGGTGACTCCCTTTGTCATGTAAATGTACAGTGATATTACAACTTGAAAAAAACACTGGTGACTCCCTTTATCATGTAAATGTACAGTGATATTACAACTTGAAAAACACTGGTGACTCCCTTTATCATGTAAATGTACAGTGATATTACAACTTGAAAAAAACACTGGTGACTCCCTTTGTCATGTAAATGTACAGTGATATTACAACTTGAAAAAAATACTGGTGACTCCCTTTGTCATGTAAATGTACAGTGATATTACAACTTGAAAAAAACACTGGTGACTCCCTTTATCATGTAAATGTACAGTGATATTACAACTTGAAAAAACACTGGTGACTCCCTTTATCATGTAAATGTACAGTGATATTACAACTTGAAAAACACTGGTGACTCCCTTTGTCATGTAAATGTACAGTGATATTACAACTTGAAAAAACACTGGTGACTCCCTTTATCATGTAAATGTACAGTGATATTACAACTTGAAAAAAACACTGGTGACTCCCTTTATCATGTAAATATACAGTGATATTACAACTTAAAAAACACTGGTGACTCCCTTTATCATGTAAATGTACAGTGATATTACAACTTGAAAAAAACACTGGTGACTCCCTTTGTCATGTAAATGTACAGTGATATTACAACTTGAAAAACACTGGTGACTCCCTTTATCATGTAAATGTACAGTGGTACTACAACTTCCCAACAAACACTGGTGACTCCCTTTATCATGTAAATGTACAGTGATATTACAACTTGAAAAAAACACTGGTGACTCCCTTTGTCATGTAAATGTACAGTGATATTACAACTTGAAAAAAACACTGGTGACTCCCTTTGTCATGTAAATGTACAGTGATATTACAACTTGAAAAAACACTGGTGACTCCCTTTATCATGTAAATGTACAGTGATATTACAACTTGAAAAACACTGGTGACTCCCTTTATCATGTAAATGTACAGTGATATTACAACTTGAAAAAACACTGGTGACTCCCTTTGTCATGTAAATGTACAGTGATATTACAACTTGAAAAAACACTGGTGACTCCCTTTATCATGTAAATGTACAGTGATATTACAACTTGAAAAAAACACTGGTGACTCCCTTTATCATGTAAATGTACAGTGATATTACAACTTGAAAAAACACTGGTGACTCCCTTTATCATGTAAATGTACAGTGATATTACAACTTGAAAAAAATACTGATGACTCCCTTTGTCATGTAAATGTACAGTGATATTACAACTTGAAAAAACACTGGTGACTCCCTTTGTCATGTAAATGTACAGTGATATTACAACTTGAAAAAACACTGGTGACTCCCTTTATCATGTAAATGTACAGTGATATTACAACTTGAAAAAAATACTGGTGACTCCCTTTATCATGTAAATGTACAGTGATATTACAACTTGAAAAAACACTGGTGACTCCCTTTATCATGTAAATGTACAGTGATATTACAACTTGAAAAAAACACTGGTGACTCCCTTTGTCATGTAAATGTACAGTGATATTACAACTTGAAAAAAATACTGGTGACTCCCTTTATCATGTAAATCTACAGTGATATTACAACTTGAAAAAAAACACTGGTGACTCCCTTTGTCATGTAAATGTACAGTGATATTACAACTTGAAAAAACACTGGTGACTCCCTTTGTCATGTAAATGTACATATTACAACTTGAAAAAACACTGGTGACTCCCTTTAGCATGTAAATGTACAGTGATATTACAACTTGAAAAAAACACTGGTGACTCCCTTTATCATGTAAATGTACAGTGATATTACAACCTGTAAAAAACACTGGTGACTCCCTTTATATTGTAAATGTACAGTGATATTACAACTTGAAAAAATACTGATGACTCCCTTTATCATGTAAATGTACAGTGATATTACAACTTGAAAAAAACACTGGTGACTCCCTTTATCATGTAAATGTACAGTGATATTACAACTTGAAAAAAACACTGGTGACTCCCTTTATCATGTAAATGTACAATGATATTACAACTTGAAAAAATACTGATGACTCCCTTTATCATGTAAATGTACAGTGATATTACAACTTGAAAAATACACTGGTGACTCCCTTTATCATGTAAATGTACAGTGATATTACAACTTGAAAAAAACACTGGTGACTCCCTTTGTCATGTAAATGTACAGTGATATTACAACTTGAAAAAAACACTGGTGACTCTCTTTATCGTGTTTCAGAAGTTCATGCCAGATGCCACTGACCTCTATTTTTATAGCCTGTTCTGATGTTCTTTCAGTTGTGTTGTGACATACAACTGTATTGTGAGGTCCAACTGTGCAGTTTTGATTGCTTTATTATTTTTTCTGACATCATCATTTGACTTTCATCCATTTAAACTAAAGATTTACTCATGTTTTGCATTTAGAAGCAAGCTTGTTAGTTGATATAGGTTTCTTGAATGAAAGTTTTTGGTTCCCTGGGTGGTGGTTGTTTGCCGGACATGAAGACAGGTCAATCTGGGAACATCCCTGCATTACAGGATGGGAGTTAGAATGGCTAAGAGCACACGTCACAGAGGTATTTTATTAGGAATCATGGCTAGGGACCACCCCTGTTTTGTGGAGGATGCAGTGGACTGTATCTGTAAAAATATATAATCTTAATAAAGTGCGTTATTGAACTAAAATCAGAAGGCTATGATATATTATATGGAATCCACATTTGAGTTCTGGAGACATTTCTTAAGGATGAAACTTTAGTCATCCAAACAAATGTATTGTCAGTAAATAAGTTAATGCTTAAACTAATGCAGTCAGCAAGTGGTGTTTATAAAAATGGTATGTAATTGCACAGGGATGATGCACTTTAGAAGTGCATACCAGCACTTACACAATTCACAAGTCTCTACCAATTGTGAATTACTACAGCTACGCAACCAAATATCTGGAATTGCCCAAGTAGGCAGCTGATATTTTCTCACTCACAATTATAGTGACATTTACGTATGCTTCCAATTCACATGTATAGCTCCTTATGGCATTCAGACTTTTTTAGGGGCCCAGGTATCTGTAACCAAGTCACTTAGAAGTTAGTAATATGCAGTATTAGAAAGTGCAAAGTGTTATTAACAAAATGACACTAAGACTCTTAATCTAGAATTTCCAACAGAAGAGAAATTAATCAGTTTGTCATTTATTCATATTTATATTCATATTTTCTTACCTGAGAGGCCCTACATGTTATTGAGGGGGATATAATGTAAAATGACATGGTGGGAGACAGGAAACTTCATTGTCAGTGTCCATTTATATCACATTATACCTGAGATATTGCTGTTTGTTTGTTAATAATTATGAAAATAAACAATATTTCCATATGTACTTAATAGTTCAAAAAACAAGTGACTTACAAACTGTTGCATGACATTGGGTGAAACTTTACATGTTCTTGAAGGAAAACTGCCTTTGATATTTACACTGTAAGCTGCACATCTGTACAGATATTCAGAGTTACTTATATTGCTAATTATACAGTTTAGCATATGGTTTCTTATTTCTGTAAATATCTCAGTAAACATGCACTCATAGAGGAATTTCTTGTTGTCATGTGAAAAATTATGTCTGGTTAACAAAAATTTTCCAACAGTATATGTCTAGATAGTACAGTTTGTAAGATATGACAATTTACTTTTAAAAATTTAACCGAACAAATAATTTGGGGTTTCTGTGCATTATATTATAGTTTTTATGGGAAGACTATGAATGTACTATTATCACTGTAAAGGAAACATCTTTCTGATAACATTGCTATTCGTACAATTTTAAAAGCTTTTATTGGTCACAGAATATTTACATTTGTTTATCTTAGGCCTTTTAAGTTTATTTTTTAGAAAACTTTCTGGAATGCAAGATGTAGGCAGGCTGCTCTGCACCCCATAAGGATTAATGAGTTAAAATGAGGTCAGGCAGCATCTAATGAAGTCTGTAAAGGTCAGATCTGTAGTGTGGCTTCCTCCAGTACTGCCTGTAATTATGTGAAGATATGTGTGTACCAAGCACCCTGAAATTTTATCGTCTAAGCTGTGACCACATTACAGGGTTGAACACAGTAGTCTGTTAGTGAAGAAAATGCCTAGAAAGAGAAAGAAAAATAAAAGTCCACATCTGCTGCATATAGCAACAGACTGCTGTGCATACAGGCACCAACCACTGAGTCTCGCATCGTAATTCTGTGAGAAAAAGGAAAAAAAAAAAAACATCCCTCTAGTGGCAGTTTGCAAAATACCTGATGCCCACATTTATATATATTCAATTATACAATGATTCCCTATTAATATTCGAAAACGTGCACGCTGATTGGCCCAGCCCAACCAGCGTGCCCATTGTAAATCCCACAATATACCAATGGAAAAAGGTCTAGTCACTGCCCATTTTTCCGTTGGTATAAAAAGAGAGAGAGAAAACGGAGACTTTCTTTTCTCCATTGCTTCCATTCCAAAGCATTGATGTACTGGGTATGCATGGGAACGCAAGTCCCATATGCATGCGCAGTACATCAAAACGAAGAAGCAGTATATCGGAGATTCTCTGTTGCTTTTTTTAAAGCTGTCTTGCTATGTTAAACTCTTTTAACATAGTGAGACAGTTTGAAAAAGCAATTTTTTTAAAGCTGTCTCTCTACGTTAAACTCGTTTAACATAGCAAAACAGTATGAAAAAGTAATGGAAAAAGTCCGGGCGACCGGACCTTTTTCCATTACTATAACTCTGATTTACAACGTAAAATTTTACCCTCATGACCAAACCATGCCAACCATGAGTAAATCCAGCATTACCCCTACCCAGGCATCGGTTATTGCTATAATATACCACACCACGTCATTGGTTATTGCTTAAACAGTCATTGCCAGTGAACCATAAATGTCCACAAACTGGCTAAGAACAAGACCACAGAGCACAGAGAGAGAGGTGCATATGGCAAGCATAGGCTGTCAGAAGGCTGTGTCTGATAAACTGAAGAGGGCAATACCGGACAGTTGAAAGAAGTAAGGATGGGATGGGGGAGATTAGGAGCATAGTTGTATTTATACATATGACTCCTCATCACTGGTTTCCACTCTTCCTGTGTGCGTAATAAATTCTGTTTGTAAACTATATTGGAAATGTTCTTACTATCTGAGCCTTACGTTTACAGCTGCACAAGGTCAGTAGTAATGCTTGCTCAGCATTATGCATTTCTTTGTAATCCAGTGTCTGGAGAGTTACACTGTACACAGCAAGGCAATAGTGCAGTTTGCTTTCGTGTCTTACTATTGCCTGAGACATATAGTGAACACAATTCACAGCATACATCCAGTGTGCAGGGTTGCACAGTGTCGGTGAATGCCAGGAACACCAGACACTTGCACTAAGTATGATTACCCATTAGATGATAAAGGAATAGCTAAAATACACGCATAAAGAAATGTACAAATTGTCTTTCAGAGAGATTTAATATTAAGAAAAGTAGTGTCTAATCATTTGATGTCAGTTGAAAATAAATGTATTTTTCAAATATTATGTGCTTAATTTATTTATATATTGCTTTAATATTGTCTGTTTTAGAGTTTCCAACATCTGCATTGTTTCAAAAATACAAGGAATTTTAGAGGCATTTAGAAAGCATCTATGAGGAATTTTGTACAGAATAGCAAGACCAGGATCTTCCACAATAAATATTTAATCCAACCTCTAGCGCCTTGGCAGTAGCCTTCCAAGTAGAATACATACAAAAAAATGCAGTATGTATTTATGCAATAATTTAAATCAATTAATCAAATCAATCATTCAGAACAATTCAGCAATTATCCAACTAAAATATTTCAAATGCAAAGTTCAGATAAAAACTTTCCAGTTGCATTCTATATTAATGCCCCTAGGGGCTAAAGTGCTATATCTCAATATAAAAAGAGTTTCCTTATACAGGAGTTTTTTTCTTTACATTAATATTATACTGTATACTAGGAATATATTCCAAAATTGTTCCTAATAAACCTTGTCGGTTGCTACTATGATGTTTTTAAAATGCATTGCAAGTGGACTTTCTATTTTCTCATTTCTAATGTCCCTGACATGTTCCTGCATCCTAATTTTAAATGCTATTTTACTTTTACCTACATAGAACATTTCACATGGGCATTTTAATGCATAAACAATAATTTCTGTATTGCATGAAAACTTTGCATTAGGTTGAAAATGTATTCCATTAATATACTGAAATGTCCTACGTATATACTGACATGTTATACATTTACCACATGGATATGTTCCCAAAAAATCAGGATTATAACTCAAACCTGTGCTAGGTCTTATAAATCTAGCATGAACTAGCATGCCCTTTGTATTTTTACCCTTTCTGAATGAAAAATTTAAATTCTTAACAAGTATATCTACCAAATCCCTGTATTTAAACAAGGAAGTCCAATAGAACTTGATAGTTTGTTTAACTTCTTCTGCCAACAGATCATAAGTCATAACTGCATATATTTTCCTTAAATTATCTAATTTTTCTTTTGATCTGTCCTGATATTTGTTATTATAACCACTACTAGACTTGCAAATGATGCCTTTACTAACATTATCTAAGGATAATAGCACTTCATCTGCACTATAACCCCTTTTAATAAACAATTGTGATGTTTTCTGTAATTCACTGTTTACTTCATCAGTGTTATTACACAACCTCCTTACCCTAGTCAATTCTCCATAGGGAAGAGATTTCAAAAGATGTGGAGGGTGACAGCTGGTAGCATCCAAAAATTGCAGGCCATCCTCAAATTTCTGGTATACTTTGGTGACAATTTTCCTATTTTTACTTCCTTCTAGACTAATATCCAGAAAGTTCACTTTATTTCCCAACTGGAAACCATCAAATTTCAACATAAACCTATTTTTTGGAGGTCATCCAGAAAGTTTGTAATTTCATCTCTGTCCCCCTTACATACAAAAATTAAATTGTCAATATATCTATAATATTTGACCACATACTTTGATTCAAGCTCAAAGAATCCCATCATAATATTGGCATAAGTGGGGGCAAATGCTGCCCCCATGGCTGTGCCCTTCAATTGATGAAATATTTGATTGTCAAATTCAAAATAATTATTCTTCAAGCAGAATTCTATTAATTATATAACATAATATGCAAGGGGACGGTCTCCCAAAGTATTATGCAAAGCTTCTAACCCATACTGCTGACTAATGCTTGTATACAAACTTTTCACGTCTGTTGTTAACTAATACATATCCTTAGTCCATTTCAGGGTTAATACCTGGTCTGAAAAATCAGCAATATCTTTAATATAAGAGCTTTGTTTAATGACATATGGCAAAAGGAAACCATACAGAAATATACCCATGTTGTTAAGAAAATAGTTGCATGCCGACACTGTAAGATGACCCGGTGGATGCAAAATGTCCTTATGTATCTTACTTAGCCAAACAGTAAAATTTTGCCATCTCACAATTGTCAGTATTAAATCTTTTATCTACATCATCCTTAGTAAAATATCCCAAACACTTTCCCTTCTGTAATAAATCTTTAAATTTATGCACAGCTATTTCATATTCCCTAGCAGAGCACTTTTTATAAGTTTCAGCATCATTTAAATGATCAAGACACATCTGTATATATTGTGAAAAATGCATTAGTACAACCTTATTCCCTGTGTCTGCCGATTTTACAAGATCTTCATTTTTACTAAGTGGTTGCAAGGCTGTCCACTCTAATTTAGTTAAATTATATTCAATACACTGTTTTTATTATTAATAAAATCCAAATATACAGATTATACTGCAAAATCCACCATAGATGCAAAATCATGTATACCTTCATGTGTAAATGGTGGTGTAAATTGACTTTTAACCAAAATCTTAGATGTATCTAACTTACAATAAGTATTAATAACTTCTAAACTTTAATCATCTGAGGCACAGGAATAAAAACTTTCTTCTGAATCTTCAGAATAAGACACACTACTATTTAAGTTATTCATCAAGCTGTTAACATTCTGTTTATCCCTAAAAAAACATGCTAGATGCAATTTACATATTAAACAAAACATGTCTTTCTTAATTATATGTAATCTAGGCATAGCAGTTGGAATAAACTTTAAACCATGGTTTAATGCAGAAGAAAATGTAGCTTCACTTAGTGTGCAACCCGATAAATTCACAACATATGCATCTACATTACTCATTTGGTTATTATTGCACATTACAGTCTCTAAACAAGCCATTTTGGAATTAATTCCATGTACCTTTGTCATACTGCTTGGATCTTGGATCTTATCTTTTATTTTTTATTTTATATTTGTTGTGAATTTTGTACAGAAGTCTGTTAGTGTTAAATAAGCTGAAAGGCATACTGAAAATGATGCATTTCTGGTCAGTGTAGTATAAAAGGAGAGGAAACTTAGTATTAATTAGTATATGGGTCTATCAGTGACTGCTTTCTGCACGTTTGATGAGTCCTACCATTCCTTTGTTTCTTCATTGTCAAAATGGGTTTACTGTCATATAATCGAACCTGGTATCTTCAAACAGTGATAACGTCGAACGAAAATACCATGAAAAACCGACGATGCAAAATGTCGAATCAGAATTATGCGTGATGTCGAATTCAATGTTTTCGAATCACTGCATATTTCCAGTCGTACGTCCATGGACATTAGTTGTTTTTACATAACATGAAATGTATGGCGGTCTTCCTAATATCTTATTATCAACATTAGACTGATTATGTGCATTATGCTGTAATTTGAATAGTTCAACATCATTATGTTTATATGCTGCATACGTGCCACTCCAAATGTATGTAACTGAGATGTGCAACACCCATATTTTTTAATGAATGTTGCCAATACCATTTCCCATGCTCTGCAAAGAAAGTAGTGCGCCTTACAATTTCAATGAACAAATCAAGAGGAATACTAAAAGAGCAATGCTGTGCTACTAACGTCACAAAACTACTTGGTGTCATCTCCTCACGTCTAGCTAATAATCTTTGAAAAGCATGCTCCTTATCATGTAACCGGCATCGTTTAGGGGCTGAAGGCAAACAAGACAGATGTCTACTTTTGAGGTCTTCCACGTGGTGCAGTTCTGCTCAAGTTGAATGGCATGTAACACGTCCAACATAAATAATCTTTGTTTACCCACTAGACTTCTAAGATGCCTGTGCCATCCTTCAGCTAAGTTTTGTGTTCAAGGATAACTCAGTGTACAGGTGTCATGTTGGTTCCAGAATGGAATATCGAACAACAGTGGATGCCTTTCAGATGTAGAATACTGCGGTGGTGGTGCTGTGGTAGCGTTGTCGCTTCACAGTTAGACGTTGCCTGTTCGATTCTCAGTTAGAGCGTCTTCTGTGTGGCGACATGCGTGAACGGTCGTTCTTTCGTTGAAGGTTTGCGTTAGGCCCGGCAAGCCAGCACGTAAAACTCTACTGCCAATCATTAGCGGACCGGAGTTCCGCTGTGGCGACCCCTAACCGGGAAAAGCCGAAAGAAACAAACTCTCATGCCATACCGTCTGGATCTACCAGTCAGATAGTTTTCCTTAAAGAATGTACACAGTGTTTGACCATTGTCTGGCATGTCCTTTTCGATATCTACAGATGTTCCACTGATAGCAGGTGCAATAAATGCAAGCACTGGTATCTGCTTACAGAGACTAGAAAACGTAACTCTGGTCCCAAACTCCTTGGGTAGATGCAGCCATTGTATTTGTCGCCATATAATTTGGCAGAAATGGAACCACCACCTCTTGCAAACACTACCATTCAGGTTTGTTTGTATTGCATTTACAGCTCCCTTTTCAAAATCAGACATAACCATATGTGGCATGAGTTGCAAACTGTATCGAGTACATAATGAAATGACAGCATACCAAAACCTATTATAGCACTCCTCGATTTGCTAGAAAGTATACCATACACTACAGGTGCTGTCTTATTTACTTTCATTAAAGTCTAAAGAAAAGTGGATAGTATACACCTGGTGACACTCCCTTGTACTTATCGGAGATGTACCATCGACTAGAAGTAACTCAGAGAAGCACAACAATTTCAAATTATCTTGAGTTGTTATTACTACAGTTTGTATACCATCATCACTGGCAACACCATGCTCTATTATGAATGTTCCATTTTTAATTGGAAGCATATCAGGATGGAGATCTGTAAGGGAAGGTAAATCTTTGAACATGGACATTTTCTTTCTGTATCTGATCCTAGTGACACATTCCTATAAAGCCTTGCTATTTGGCAATTCATTTACTACGGGGCTAGAGGTGGTTGCTAACACCACTATTTTACATGGATCCTCAATGGAATGGTGAGCATGTCTTTTTATCCGCTCACGAACTTGACAGACTTCCAATTTTAAAGGATCCGGCACTTAGTAATGTGCTGTACTTCTTTGCAGTTTTATGTCCTTCAGCAACACTTTCTGAACACAACGACCCTTACATTTATACCTACTCTTACGTACACATTACCGGTACTGCTTTACGCCCATGGGCTTCTTTTGTCCCTGGTGTGTACTCAACACTGTCCACCACATTCATCTGGGAACAAATACATTTATTACAATTATCACTAAATGAAATCAACATAACTCACTTCCATCGTTTCATATAATTTCATACGTTGCTCTTCATATCTCACATAGCTGCATTATACCTTACAATCCTCAAAAAGCTTTTACTTGCACAACTACCATTTGTGTCCAAATACTGAATTACAAAGCTGTTTCAGCTTTATTTATATTCGTAACACATGCAGTCGACGTTGTGGATTACTGCAGCACTCCTTTCACAACCTACAATGTCAAGAACATGCCGTTCGACTATGTGATGGTAAACCATCAGCATGTCCTCAAAAATATCAAAAAATGCATCTGTAAATTTGCAGCTAAGTTTGACTATCGTTGAAAAGTTCAAACTTCTATATTTTTTTAATGTTGTTAATGTTTATTATAAAATATTTTATGCTTGTTTATACTTTCTTGTTTAACTCATTATAAAAATGTCCAGCAAATTATATGGTTTTACAGGTACCTGAATCATAGTTCCTTTACATAGGTGTTTGTCTCAATCCTTTAGTTACAATTAAACATGCTCTTGTTTTAGAAAATGGTAACCTAATGGTTTTAAATGTATCAATACATAATAATGTAATCAGAGATCTGTGATTTTGTATAATAGATTGATTTTTAATATGTGAAAGTCAGTAAAGATCTCTTTGATAGTAAATTGGCCATCATTAGTGGAGGTATGCTCACTTGCTTGGATGCTTTGCTATCGATCAAGCATTTGCTGGTCTCCTGCCTTGATCCAGTTCAGATTTCATGTTAAATACTTTTCTTTTTCTCTGTCTTTCTCTCAGTCTGAGTACTTAGAGGTTCCATAACAAAACAACTGGCAAAGCATCAACAAATACACACTGCATGACAGTAACACTGATGATTATAAACTGTTTGTTTTTTGCCAAGGCCAAAGTCCTGACTTCTCTTTACTTAAAAATACTTAAGTTCACAGTGACATAACCATAAAGAAAGGGAAAGCATTACAGGAAGAAGAAAATGTTTCCATTATCTGTTTGCAGCACTATACTGTTGAAAAATCTTGTGGATAGACTTTGAATATAGACTTGGATGTAGTAGACTTGAATGGCACTTTACAGGTTCACCTTCCCCAGAAAGACTGTGGTGAAGCTGTTTGATAAGACCTCTACCCAATGGATACTGGCAAGACTTGTTTACCAGCCTCACAAGTAGTAAAGGGTGAGCCGGGTCTCATCTGAAGTGTAAGCACATGAATGAACAGTCATGCTAAACCTGCACTTGGGTCATTAACTAGTAGTAGCTGTCACCACAGATGCCACTGCCGAAGATTGGTGGGAGCATTGCCAAGGGCAGGTGATCCAAGTGTAGTGGTAAGTGACAGAGATCAACTTGGACATCACCATCTTGGAGATGTGGATGGTTATCTTGACTCTGCAGGCATTTCAGGACTCCCACCCCCCCAGGAAGCAGTAGCCATGCACACTGACAACATGGCTGCAGTTTGGTACATGGTAAGGGGAGCTCACCCTTGTTCTCTCTACTGAGAAAGAGTGAGGGTATGGGAGTGGGTTATGTTCAAAAACTGCTTCCTGAAAGCAAAGCACATCTAAAGAAAGGCCAACTCCCTCACAGACAGGTTCAGCCACTGCTTGCTGAAGCCTCATGGGTGGTCTGATGGTAGCACAGAAAATTTTCTAGTGTTTCGGGATGCCTTGAAGTGATCTGTTTATATGTATGACCATTGCTAAACACTATAACTTCTACTCCCTTACCTCAGTTAGGGGAACATCTAAGCGACACATTCATACAGAACTGACTTTTGTGTCTTTTCCCTCATTTACTATTATTCTGAGATTTATTTAGAAAGCAAGACGGTGCTTGGCCAAGGTCATTCTGAAAGCCCCTTACTGGCCTCAGCAGTTCTGGTTCCCTCTGCTTTAGCATTATCTTCTGAAGGAGCCATTGCATCTGAAGTCTTTTATAACCCTGGTGACACATCTTTTAGGTAAGCAGCATCCAGATCTTCATGGCTTCTGTTTAACTGCATGGTTACTCGACTTCTGTTAGTGGCTAAGGACCCCTTGTACCTTGACATGGTGGTCCATATCCTCATTTCTGTTCACAGTCCAGGTAGCCAGAAAATGTATAAAAAAACAATGGGCATATTGTCTGTATGGGCTAATGCTAAATGTTTATATTTCTTTATTGTCCCTTTTTCAGTTACACTAGACTGCTTCATGTTTTTAATTCTGTATTAAGGAACTCATTCATTAAAGTACATTTGGAGGCTATATCTAATCCAGCAAGAACTTAATTTGTTGTCTCTCAACTCTTTGAGGGTCCGTAAGACCTTTCTGAGACGTGTGTACCTCATCTGCCCTCCTTTGAAGGATTCACTTTCCTCTTGTAATCTCTACTTTGTGCTGGAAAGTTGATCACTTGTTCCTTCAAGACAATGGTGATGGAAGAACTGGAATTTGTTGTCTTGGTGAACACTGTTTTTGTGCTGACCACTTCCACAGGGAAAATTTATGAATCACATGCAGTGTGCATTTATCCACCTTTCTTAGTAACCCCACCCTCGAAAGGGATAAGGTGTCACTGCACATCAGCCCCTCTTTCACACCTGAAGTAGCACAGATACCAATTTAAATCAGTCCTTGTACCTGCCTGATGTTCTTCGTGTTTTACTGTTGCAGTCATTACATTTGGGTAATCCTGCTGGCAGGTTGCCCTCAGCCGGCCTGAATTCCAAAGTGTTGGGTCCTGCGTCGGCTGCTGTCACCCCTTCCCTGACGTCAGGGGTATAAAAGAAGCAGGCGACGCCATTTTCTTCAGTCTTTCTTGCCATGCAGTGCCCGAAGCAGAAGCAGTTCGCAAGTGCCGGTCGGCCGACTCCTGAGATTTTCGTGTTTGCGTTTCAGATCCGAAGTCTTCAATAAAGCTAAGTACCCCATTGGGGAAACTTTTTTCTTGCTCCAGACCGATGTCAGAAAAAGTTAATAATTGTATTTCTTGTGGAAAGCAAATACCTCATAAAGATTTTCATTTTTATTGTATTCCTTGCCCAGGCCCTGATCACAACGTTACAGGTTGTCGGTTTTGTGCTAGATTTAACCAATGCATTATTAAGCATCGGTATGATTTTGCTTTAAACTTTTTTGGATGCCGGTTTAATTATCCTGAAATGTCATTGGATAGCCATCCGACTACCGGAATTTACAAAAAACACAAAGAAAAAGAAAAACAACCGAGGCCCAAAACCCGACGAAGCTTCTCCTAAGCCAGTCGCTGGTTCTCAGTGAGGTGCTTTGGCAGCCCCTGACGCCCACTACTTTAGAGTCGCAGGCTGCTACCAACTCCCACGTGGAGTCGGCCATGCCACTGGATACTCAAAATATTGGAGCCTCGGACACTAATCCCTCAGATGGGTCCGGAGCCGCTGAGCAGGCACCGGCTTCTGAGGGTGTATTCAGACCTAAATATCTTTACATTAAAACGACTTCAGCATCAAAGGCAAAGACTAAAGCACCTTCTAAAGCAAGCAAACAAACTCAAGAGCCACGTGGACAGGCCTCTATGCCCAAACAACAGATGCTCAAAATGGTCGAAGACTTGATTACCTTGATCAGGGGTTCCCATCCCCCTCCTGATAAAGAGGCCTAGGCAAGACACTGACTATGTATCTTCAGATCAGGTTTTCATTTCTTCTGATTCCTCTTCTGATCAAGAATATTCTCTTCCCCCCTGTGAGGATTCTGATGCTGAAGAATCTATACCTTCAGCATCTCCTCCAGAGGACTATTCCTTTGGGGAAACCTTGCATACCATGAGGGAGCATTTCCACTGGGAGAGCCAAGATTTTTCAGAATCTAAAAAGAGGCTCTGGGATTTTCTCTTACTACCTCAGCACAGGCCTCTAGCTATTCCACCTGTGAGAGACATTGTAGATGATGTGTTTTCGGAGTCTAGTCTGACCCCTGTGTGTTTTCGGAGTCTAGTCTGACCTCTGACTCCTTACCCCCAGCTCCTGTTAAGCCTGACAGATATTACAGGGTTCCTGACTCTCACAAATTTCTTTTTAAAATCCCTGCTGCTGACCCAGAAACAATTTCACAGGGTCTAAAGGGAGTTAAGGCTTCCACTGCAAAAAACCCAACCCCCTCTGACAGGGATTCAAGGGCACTGGATAGATGGGGGAAAAAAGGTCTACACATCTGCAACTTTGGCTATAAGGGCCTTGAACTGTCAATTTCATATGCTTAAGTATCAGCAACATGTCATGGGATTGCTTAAACAGAAAATGTTGTTAAATTCTGAATGTGCAGAAAACAAGGAAATGCAGGATTTATTGTATGCAGCAGAACAAGTTGGAAAACATACTTTGCAATGTGGTTTTGATTTTTTGGAGGCCTCCTGCAGGGCCGCAGTTATGGGTTCTGTAATTAGGAGGCATGCTTGGTTAAAGGAACAAAATCTGCCTGATCATGTTAAAGTTAAATTACTAGATGCACCTTTGCAGCATGAAACTTTGTTTGGTGTTAAGGCAGAAGAGGTGTTAAAGAAAATGGAGGACAAAGCTAAATCTATGCAAACTGTCAAAGAATTTTTACAAGTACAGCCACCCAGGTTTAGTAGACACTGGCCTACAAAAAAATTGGTCCTTTCCTGTGTCAGACAGACCTCAAAGGGGCAGAACCAGATGCCCTAGGGGTAGATCCCAAGTGCAGGGTTCCTCCAAACCTGGAAAAGATAGATCACAAACATACAGAAGACAGTCCCAATGACTTCCACCTGCCTGCACCAAGCACTTATCATCTGGCAGCACCCTTAGGGGGAAAAGTAGCACTTTTTGCTCAAAATTGGCACATCATAACCCAGGGCAAGTGAGTTCTAAACATAGTGTCACAAGGATACAAGTTCCGTTTCCATAGTATGCCAAAGGCAAACAAGTGGCCAGATCTGCCAAAGAATCAATGGGCAGAGACACAAAAACAAGTCTCATCCCTCATGGACATGGGGGCCATTCAACAAGTACTAGAGCAAGAGCAGGGACAAGGATTTTACACAAAACTGTTCTTGGTACCCAGAAAGGACAAGGCCTGGAGACCGATACTGGACCCATCTATTCTGAATACTTTTCAGGATATTCCAAAATTCAAAATATTGACTTTGCAGCAGCTTCTGCCCATGTTGGGCAAGAATGCTTGGCTTGTGACTTTAGACCTAAAAGAGGCATACCTGAATGTTCCATTCAGACAATCATGCAGACGATACCTAAGATTCAAGGCTGGTTCAATGCATTACCAATTCTCTGCACTGCCCTTTGGCTTATCTACTGCTCCCAGGGTCTTTACAAAGTGCCTGGCACCAGTAATTGCATTCTGCAGACAATGGCTTATCTACTGCTCCCAGGGTCTTTACAAAGTGCTTGGCACCAGTAATTGCATTCTGCAGACAAAGAGGAATACAAATATATCCTTACTTGGACGACTGTCTCATTCAAGCAGAGAACAAGGACATTCTTCTTCAACATCTGGCATTTGTGAAAAGACTTCTATCATGCCTAGGGTACACAATCAACAAAAAGAAATCAAAACTAGTACCCTCACAAGAGATAACATTCCTGGGTGCAAGCTTGAATACAACTGCCCAGATGGCTTATCTCATGCCAGACAAACAAAGGCAACTAACTACCTATTTCAAAATGCTGGCAACAAAGGCCCAGTTATCTGCAAGAAAAATTCTGTGGGCTTTGGGCTTCATGGCATCCTGAATTCTACTAATCCCATATGCAAGACTGCATATGAGGAAACTTCAGTGGTACCTAAAAAGTGTTTGGACTCAACATTGCCACAGCCTGGAAACAGTCATTACTGTCATTCCTTGCCTGCAACAGGAGTTTCGATGGTGGGCAAAGGCTTGTCACCAGAACAAGGGACAGCCATTCACATTACCTCCAGCCAGGCAGACAATAACGACAGATGCATCAGATCCTGGGGAGCCCACATGGCAGGAAGAGGCATTCAGGGCACATGGTCCTCAAACCAAATGCATCTGCATATCAATCAAAAAGAGATGTTAGCTGTTCAAAATGCCCTGACAGCCTTCAAGGACTTACTTCATCCGGGACAACTACTGATAAGACAGACAACACCACAGTCATGGGGTATATAAACAAATATGGGGGCACACATTCTTACCCCCTTTGCAGACTAGCCATGACCTTGTGGGACACAGCTTTGACTTGCCAAGTACATCTGCAGGCACAATTCCTGCCAGAAAAGGAAAATACTCTGGCAGACGAACTAAGCAGAAACGTCCTGGATCCCCACGAGTGGAAGCTGGATCCACAAGTCTTCAGCATGATAACAAGGAAATGGGGATGCCCAGACATAGATCTATTTGCCTCCCCTCTCAATTACCAACTAAAAAGATTCTGCACAAGGACTTATCACAGACATGCATGGAAAGTGGACGCCCTATCTTTCACCTGGAAAAACGTAGCAGTATATGCCTTTCCTCTACTGCTTCTCCTCCCCAAGGTGCTTCTAAAGGTCAGACAGGAGAAGCCAAAGATGATACTGATTGCCCCAGACTGGCCACGCCAGTACTGGTATCCAGTACTAAGGAACTTATCTCTATACCCGGCTTGGACCTTACCTCAAATACCCCGACTGCTGTCCCAGCAAAACAATCAGATCATGCACAGCCAACTCAGGACCTTAAACTTGGCAGCATGGCAGATAATGTAGATGTACAAAAAACACCTCTCAGTAAAGCTGTGATGAATGTCATTCTGGAAGCCAGAAGGCCTAGTACTAGAAAGTCTTATGCTGGAAAATGGAAAAGATTCTGTGCCTGGAACCAGGCACAAGGAACTGATACAGCGGTACCAAATATTACTCAGATTTTGCAATACTTAACTGAGATGCTGGATAAAGGCCTATCTTTTTCATCTATTAAAATTCATGCCTCTGCTATTTCGGCTCATTACAATACAGAGCCACCACTTTTTTCTCACCCTTTATTAAGGCAGTACCTCAGAGGAGCCAAAAATTTAAGGCCCCCAAGAAGACTACCAATACCTGCATGGGACCTCAACTGTATCTTGGAAAAACTCACCCTGCCTCCTTTTGAGCCAGCTGCTACAGCTGATATGAAGTTTTTATCTTGGAAAACAGCTCTGCTCTTAGCAATTACTTCTGCAAGATGAGTTTCAGAGCTACAGGCGCTCATGGCTGTGGAACCTTTCATCATTTTTCATCCAGACAGAGTCTCCCTGAGGACAAACCCAACATTTATGCCTAAAGTATTGTCCAGTGTGGCTCTTAACTAAGCCATCCATCTGCCTACCTTTTACCCAAATCGACAGAACAAGGGGAGAGAATTCTGCATTCTTTGGATGTACACAGACAGCTTAGATTCTACTTGGACAGAACCAAAGCTTTCAGGAAAGCAGAGCAATTACTAGTGGCATATGCTGCAGGATCACAAGGAAAGCCTATCTCAAAGAAGACTATTTCTAAGTGGTTAGGCCACTGCATTCGTTTCTGCTACTTACACCATGGCAAGCCAGTGCCTAAGGGCATTAGGCCTCATTCCACCAGAGCTGCAGCCACCTCAGCAGCCTTTCTCAGGGGAGTACCTACCACAGACATTTTAGAGGCAGCTACCTGGTGTTCAGTGCACACCTTTACAAAGCATTATCATCTGCCACTCTACTCTAAATCCAGGGCAGGCTTTGCCACTGCAGTTCTGCAGGGCCTCATAGCTGCTCCTACTGCTGTCTAGTTCCAGCCTCCCAACCATAGCTTTGGGACTCTACCCAAATGTAATGACTGCAGCAGTGAAACACGAAGAACATAGTACAGTTGTGTACACTTACCATAAATGTAGATGATCGAGTGTATTCACTGTTGCAGTCCAGGTTACCCACCCGCCTTCCCCCTTTTTTCTTTTGGATCTTGTATTTCCTTCTCTGATTAATACTACCTATGTGGTGTATTTGCTTATAGATGAAGGTAAAATTTATATTGATGTATTTCTGGATATATACATAAAGTTTAACTACCCTTTTTAGGGGCACCTGAAATCTGGGGCAAGAAAAACTGAAGAAAATGGCATCGGCTGCTTCTTTTATACCCCTGACGACCTGACGTCTGGGAGGGGGAGACAGCAGACGATGCAGGACCCAAGACTTTGGAATTCAGGCCGGCTGAGGGCAACCTGCTAGCAGGATTACCTAAATGTAATGACTGCAACAGTGAATACACTCGAACATCTACATTTATGGTAAGTGTACACAACTGTACTTTTTCTTTCTTGAATATTGCTAGTATCTAGTGTTAGTGTATTGCTTACAAATACACAGAGAGCTTCATTTCTGTCTGGTCAGAACCAAATCAGTCAAAAAGGACTTCCAGCTTTTGATTTCATTCTTGAACAAGTCATTGGAGTCAAAAGATATTGAAAGTTATAAAAGTAACTCTTTTACTGGCTGCCTAGCTGCATTACGTTTTAGTATGGAAAGGATGAACTACCCCTTATTTCATACCAAAGGCTCAGTCAGCAGTGATAGTAGCCACCTCACAACCTTGTTTTCAGGAATGCAGCTGTTCATGGTATTTGTGCAACAGGTACATGAGCTTTCCGGAACATTTTCACAAGATGGTGTAGGCTGAATATGAACTCTAGGTCTCAGTCTTCTCTCAGGTCCAGAGTCAACAGGAGCATGTTCCCATGTGATGCACCCAGACGATAATCTGGGGACACTGTCCTGCAAATCAGCAAGGGTGTACCTCAAAGTTCAAACACACAGAGGGAAATACCGAGAAAGTCCTCTGCTGAAGCACTGCTACAGTCATAGAAGTGAAAGGAATTATTAGCTGTCATTTAGGACTCGTTCCAAAGATCTCCGTCGTACTGTGCTGGTGTCTCTGCTGCTGGGCCAACAAGAGCCTCTTGCAGGTAGGTGTTGGGCTTTCCCTGGCAATCTTTTATCCTTTCAACTTAGAACTCTCTAGTCTGGTGATTAAGGTCAAATTACAAACACATATACACAAATAAAGAGAAGGCCCTCTGCTCAGGCACTGTTAGAATCAAGTGAAAGGATAATATTAGCTCTCATTTGGAACTCAAACCCAGGACCTCGGGCATACTATGCCAATGTCACTGCCTCAGGCAGTTAGTGTTGAGTCATCTCTGAAGAGCTTTATCCTTTCAGCTAGGAAACCCCCAGCATGATGGTCAAGGATGTACACGTTCATTTTAAAAATAAAATGTATGCATTCATCACAACACTAGATCTGAATGATCCTTGTTATCAGCTTGTTGACAAATCCTCTCTTCATCCCCCTGTCTTGGAGATGAGGAGGTCTGGATAGATTTCTGGGGAATGATAGCAGTATACTCTGCCATGGCACAGACTACAAGAGATCTGAAGAGGAACCACCCAGGCAAAGCATTAGCAGTAGAATGGAGGAGCTTGGAGCCTGGAAATTGCTGTGTTCCTACATCCTGACAGTGTCAGTCATGTCTGTCAACAAGGACGGTGCCTGTTTATTTTGATCTAACATCATGCTCACTACATTAAGGAGATAACTTATGGTTTGTTACCACAACCCACCTTCAAAAAGTTGCAAAATTGCATTTTACTCTTATCCACGTGTAATTTCTTGTTTGCAGGTCTTCGTGAAATATTTATTTTTCAGTTGTTTAGTATTAAATTATGTTATAATATTACTTTACTGTCCTGGATTATACCATTAGAAGGCTGTGTACTCACCAAGTGGCCTTACTTAGAAAACAAAAAGAAATTGGTATTAATTAATGGGCTTAACAAGAAGAGTACAGAACTCAAATCTTACAGTTAATGATAACTCCAGAGGCTGAATCTTTTTTCATGCTGTCATACTTGGGTTACAGTACATGTGATGATCACAGTCCAGTGACCGTTGAGTTTAATTTTATTTGATGTAAATTGTGTTACAGTCACAACTGAAGTGGAACATCTCAAATGCAGCAGAATAATACATACCACAGGTACAACCAAGGCTTGCTTCATTGCCTAGATTAACAAGGCATGTGATGTGATCAAGTGTGGTCTCTGCAAAATATTGCAATACTAATGTTGCGGGTAACATTGCTTTGTCATTGATTTATGCAAGAGGCCTGACAATCAGAGGAAAAATGAATGTTTCTCATGTTTGTAACCCTCCAACACATGTAGACACACACACACACACACACACACACACACACACACACACACACACACACACACACACACACACACACACACAAAAACAAAAAACAAAATCAGACACCCCCTTGTATTTATAAACATGGTGGTATGTAGTTGTGTAAGTGGTTAGACACTCCCTTCTATTTATAAATATGATGGTAGGTAGTTGTGTAAGTGGTTAGATACTCTCTTGTATTTATAAATATGGTGGTAGGTGGTAGGTAGTTGTGTAAGTGGTTAGACACTCCCTTGTATTTATAAATATGATGGTAGGTAGTTATGTAAGTGGTTAGATACTCCCTTGTATTTATAAATATGGTGGTAGGTACTTGCGTAAGTGGTTAGACACTCCCTTGTATCTATAAATATGATGGTAGGTAATTGTGTAAGTGGTTAGATACTCCCTTGTATTTATAAATATGGTGGTAGGTAGTTGTGTAAGTGGTTAGACACTGCCTTGTATCTATAAATGTGGTGGTAGGTAGTTGTATAAGTGGTTAGATGTATCTATAAATGTGGTGGTAGGTAGTTGTATAAGTAGATGTCTGCAGTGGCATGTCATGAACAGTATTCATGTGGATAACACTACTGATGACTGGACACACACATTTACAAATGGCACACTGGTGTGTGTATTACAGTTGTGACTTATGTGCACCAGTGTCAGAGGGACACTAGTGCACTGAAAACAGCAAATGATTTCCTATTCACATAACATACTAGTGCTGTGGATAATTATATGGACAATACAAGTATGTAGAACCAGTCAAGACATTGATGCTGTGTGTTTGGGGGGATCAATATGTAACATTCAGTATATTCATGCAGTGTTTCTGTGTATATGCACTTTTTCCATCCTTCTCAGTGCAGGCTTTGTGTTTGTATAGATTCAGCTGGTGTGCTTGTGCTTCTGATGTTGGCCATAATGGGTTAATTCACAGGACAGTGGAGGACAGTAATAAAATAGCTTTCCAAGCTTCTTCATAGGCCTAACAAAGGTGGTTCAAGGATACTGTTGCCTTATTGACCATGCATGCATGCAGAGCAACCTTCATTAGCATAATATGCCAATGAGGTGATTGTTTACTACTTTTGTTGGCAGAATGGTGTTGTCATCACTAGCTTTGACGGTGTTGCTTAGCTATGTTGTGCTGAGTAACATGCCACATTGATATGACTATCTGAAATGTGGGCATTATGTTCCTTGCTATTGGCAAACAGTTGTACCTACAGAAATATTTACAACTGTGCTGTTTTGTATTTTGTTTGTGAATTGCAGAAAATGGTTTTGTGGATGATTTGCATACATCTGTGGGTATTCCTCAGCTTTGCATTTATCTGTGACATTCTTCAACTGCATACTGACCACTTTGTGAGTCTCACAGAGCTGTGGTATTCAAGTCAGAACACACACCAGCACTCTGCAGTTGTACACATTGGTTATGGATTACACACTGCATTTTTATCATCCATTGTTTGTGATTTGACACATTAGCCTGGCAGAGTACTTTCTGTTGCATGGTGTAGTTGTCTTTGGGAAATGCTTCCCGCTCTGGTATTGACTGTTTTAAACAGTCATTATGTAGAAGGAATGCTGATGTGTTGGAGTTTGTATGCTTTGATTGCTTCCTAGTTGTATATTTATGCTGTATGCAGTCGTAGTGGAAAGATTATGTTAAATGCATGATGAAAAGCAGTCAGTTGCTTGCATGCATTAAAATAAATTTATTTAAATTTGTAAAGGTGTCGTAAGAGAAAAACTGTGAAATTTTATGTTAGGGGAAAAGTAGCGCTTTATTTTTCTATTTGAATTTGTACTTAATGTTGTTTTGCTTTTGTCTTATTTTACAAGTTAACCTATTACTTGATCTGTGTGCTTTTATTGTCACAGTACCCCAGCAGTGCTTGTAGCTCAAGGGTACCTTCTCACAAGTTTCTAGCAAAGCTGAAGAAGGCAATTAAAACAAACTAATGAACATGGTCGATGGGAACTGCACACTGTTATTGTAGATTAACTGCCTGGAAATGTAGAGCTGAACATAGTAATTCAGCGTGGGAGTGCATTGTGGAGGCATTCATATTTCTTCGAAACTACAGCAGGGATTATCTCTTGATATGCCTCCATGCAAGTACATATCATGCAATGCACCTTTATCACTGCGTTCACAGTTTCCATTTCTGTTTGCATGTCACAAAACAACTTCCAGTTCTCAGTTTTTCTTGGACTGCTAACCTGAAATCACGTTTGGGGAATTAGTTCTTTGTTGATGCAAGTGCTGTGCTTAATTCTTTAAATGTCCACAGATATGAATTGACTGCATTATGATTGATGTGCGCTGGGTTTATTGCACCGCTAAGTTTGTCTGCTGCTGCTTATTTACATTGTGCTGCTGTCTGTGCTTGTATCCATTTTTTAGTAACATTCTCTCACCTGTAGCATGTTCCTGCTGTGATTTTAATAAATGCTTGGAGCTTTTTAATAGACCGAGAATACATTGTCTGATTTATCGCACATGAGAGAAATGCATATTATGTAAAGTTTGAGCTACTATCAGTTGCCATGTGCAAAGGGCTAGTTCATGTGCAAATAAGTATGCTGGCTCCAAAGAAACAGTTCTATATATTTATGCATAAGAAAGTAAAATCGGTTATCAACAGTCTTTTTTGTACCACTGACAGCGTAAAATTTCTCTAAGCTGTGTTTCATACTTAATTTTATAAATCTGCCATTGTAACTGAATTGTATACAAGATGTTTCATTGCATGTCATTTCTTTTTTTTTTTAAAACAAGTTTATTATTTTAACATACAAGAAAAATGTCATAACAATTTTATACAAGTAATTAAAATAGATGTGATTATAACATTCAACAAAACAACCAAAGTATTTACAAAGTCATCCACTACAATCAGATCAATTAATTAAACTAAAATACCATGCTATTGAAGTTAAGATTTTTTTTAACAAGTTTTGTAAATTATCCCATACAATATAATAAGATGTTTTTCTAGTAGTTCTAGACTTTGTTGTGTTCATTTCCATATGGCACACTATATTCATAACATTTTTAAATTCATTGAACGAAGGAGGTGTATCTGAAATCCAATTTCTGGTTATTATTTTCCTAGCCACTGCTAGAATAGGCCATAACAAGGGAAGCTTAACCTTTTTAACACTTTGAGGTACCGGTGTGTTAAATAATATAAGAGATTTAGAAATAATGAAATTATCTGTAAAAATGCCTGCAAAAATTCATTAATTGACTTTCAATATTCTTTCAATTTTATACAGTCATAAAACATATGAGCCCAATCAGCATTAATTTCTACATTACATCTTTTACATAGATTATCTTTATTATTTATTTTATTCATCATCAAAGGTGTATAGAAAGATCTATGTAAAAATTTCCATGTAAAAAGTCTCCAGACAATGGAAGACGTAGTTTTATAGGCAGATTCCAATATATATTGTTTATCTTGTTGAGTTGGTGAGTCACCATTAATGGAAGTGAAATAATTCCAGTAGGTATCTACACTGTAAAAAGTTTCTTGTCTGATAATTTTATGTATGTATGAAAGCTTACCTTTATCAGAGACTTTATGTTGTAAATTTAATATCAAGTAATCAATCAGTGTTGGAATAGATTCTTTAACTGTTATAGACATTAGATCTATTTTATCAATGAGATGTTGTCTAAAGGTCTGAACCTCTAACCAACAAGTTTCTCTTAGATCAAATTCTTGTTTTAAGAAATCTAGATTTTTAACTTTATTATCAGATATCAACTGATACCAGTACTTTAGATCATTATCTATAGCTAAATGAGTTCCTTCAGAAGTAGATGACAAAAGCATACCCCGAGTATACATTATAGGGAATATAATAAAATTCCATTCCCTATATTTAGGATGCATAAGTATAAAGTTACGATAGCTAATAATAATGTTTAATGGGTAACTAACTATATGTTTAGGTGTAATAGGTGAAGTACAAAATTCCTTTAGTAACCATAACATGGAGTTATTTACAGTCATATTTTTATGTGTTAAGGAGAATTTCATGAAGTGCATACTAATTAGCTCCCAGTAATCTTTCCATTTTGCAACATATGACTGATCTATTAATAAAGTAATAACTTTTATAATAGAAGAGATAGTGTATAAATTAAAGTCTGGAAAAGAAATACCCCCCTTGAGACCAGCTATTAGTATGTTTTTTTAATGCAATCCTAGGTCTATTAGGTGCCCAAAGGAAATTTAACATTAGTGTATTCAATTTTTTGATAATTATTTTTGTAGGTGGAAGTATTATTGATTGTATTAAGTATAAAATCTTGGGGAATATTATCATTTTAATAATCGTAAGTCTCTCTTCCATAGTAAAAAACATATTATTCCAGGAATTGAAAAGATTTTGTATATTAAGAAGACAGGTATTATAATTATTATATATAATAGATTTAATATCTTTAGATAATATTATACCTAAATAAGTTATCTGACCTGAATTGGGTACATATTTAGTAAAATCACTGAGAACATTTTTTCGTGTATATATAGGTAGTATTTTAGTTTTTTCTTCATTGAATATTAAACCAGAAATACTTTTAAAATTCATCATTTTATCAAATAGAGACTGCATAGAAGAATTAGATCCTGCTGATGTAATTAGTACATCATCTGCAAAAAGTTGAATTTTAGATGTTGTATTTTCATCTATTTCAAAACCCTCTATGTCAGTACTGTTTCTGATCAAATTAGCCCAAGGCTCCATTATTAAAGTGAATAATAGTGGAGAGAGTGGACACCCTTGTTTTGTACCTTTAAAATGGGTATTTTTTGTGAGACGTATGTTCCTACCTTAATATAAGCCAAAGTTCCTTTGTATAAATGCTCAATTAGATTTACAAATGTATCTGAGAAGTTTGTGCACTTCAGTAAAGTAAACAGATAGTCCCAACTTACTGAATCAAATGCTGAACTTATATCAAGACTAATAAGTGTTAAATATTTCTTTTTCCTATTTGCAAAATCAATTAATGTTAGAGTTCTCCTTATATTATCAAAAGTATTTCTATTTATAATGAAGCCTGTCTGATCTATATCTATAATGCCAGGGATGATTGTCTTCAATCTATCAGCAAAAATACTCATAAACATTTTATAATCAACATTAAGTAAAGAGATGGGTCGATATGAAGTACATCTAGTTGGATCTTTATTAGGTTTTAAAATTGGTGAAATAAATGTATATTGCCAAGATGGGGGAGTTATTAACTCATTTTGGGCCAGAATAAAAACCTTATGTATTAATGAGTATGTACTTTTAGAAAGGATTTTATATATCTCTGGTATAATACCATCATTACCCGGAGCTTTGTTTGATTTAAGCTTGTTTATTTGTGTAACAACCTCTGTATATGAAATACTTTTATCCAATAGTTTAATCTGTTGTTTATTAAGCTTTTTATTCATGTTTGTGGTTATAAACTCCTTTATTTTATCTATAGGTTCCATGTTAATGTTATTATGGTTAATCTTGTGAAAGTGATTTCTAAATTCATCTAGTATTTCTGGTAGACTAGAAACATTCTTCTTTTTCCTTAGAGAAAAGATTTCTTTGATATGATTTTGTTTATTCAACCTTTTTGTTTTATTTTTAAGTCTATGTAAGTATTTAGGGCTTATTGAATAAGACAACAACTTGTATTTCTCTAGAGTTATTTTAACTTTATGAGTTAAAATTTCTTTGTATTTCTCATTTAGTTTGTTTATTTCTTCAATTACTTTCTTATCCATAATATTTTCTTTATTATTATGTTTATAAGAGTCTAATTTACTTTGAATATCTAACAATTCTTTATCCCAAGATTTCCTTTTATTATTATACCATCTGATACTTTGTCCATATAAATATGCTTTTAAGGCATCCCAAACATAGACAATGGAGACTTCAGGAGTATTATTTATGTCTAGAAAATGTTGTACTTCTGAAAGTATATATTCTTTATAGTCTTTAAGTTGAGTTAAATATGCTGGTATCCTTTTGATCTGAACATTGTGAGTATTTTTTATCATGAACTCAAAAACAATTGAATTGTGATCAGATATAGGACATGAAATGATTTTAGAATTAATTAATTCTGTTACCATCTGGTTAGAAATAAAGACCCTATCTATTTTTGAATAAGTTTTGTATCTGTTAGAAAAAAAAGTGTATGGTAATGATTTTGAATATATCTGATTATTAGTATCATTTAAATGATAAGAATTAGTAAAATCTTTTAAATGTTTTGCATTAGATGTAATTTTCCTTTTTCCTGTAGTGGTAGTGTCATTTTCATGTAGTATACAATTAAAGTCACCAGCTAAAATAATATCTCCTATAGAGAATGATATGATCTTATCAAGATGGTATTTCACTGTATTAATACCAATGCCAGGTAGCCAATATACATTAATTAATGTATAAGTCTTCCCATTAATTTGTATTGTAACCATACAAAACATTCCTTTATCATCTTGATAAGACTTAATAGTTTTAGGAATAGGCATACTTTTATTCCATAAAATAGCCACTCCTCTTTTTTTTCTGAGTGTGCTCTGAACTAACCAATACTGTATATTTGTTTGTGGCTAGTTTATCAATATCTTTTTTCAAGAGATGTGTTTCTTGAAGGAAGACTAAGTTGACCTTATGTAAATTAATGTATCTTATTAGGCTTGCACTTTTACACGGATTATTCAGTCCATTAATGTTTAAAGAAATTCCTTTTAGAGATGTCATTTGGCATTTTTAAAACATAAGAAACTTATGATCAAAATAACAATTAACAAAATAAGTAGTGTTATACCTCCTCCTTTAGGTGTACCTTTGAATATAGCTGTATTTATTGAATCTCTTATGGGATTTTGTATAAGATTCAATTTTGTTTGTAGTGACAATGAGCTTACAAAATATATTGTGGATGTCAAAACTATATACATATAACAGTGAACCAGAGAAAATAATGTAAGGATTAAACCTTGCACCCAGCCTGGAGTTAAAAACTCCAACTTAGAGTAGTACATACTACTCAAGTTAACCCCCTACCCTAAGCAGCAGTACCTCAGCTACCACCTTATCAATTTAATACTAGTTATATATAACTTAAATTAACAACTTTCAGTTAGATTATCTAGCAAGACAGAACTACACATTTAATAGAACAGTATCATATAAACTAAGAGAAACCCTTTTTTTTAAAAAAACTATTCATACTACTATATACATTTATTTAATATAATACATTTATATTCAAATAGCATTCAATTAAACTTGATATTAGAAACCAAGATGAGAGAGAAATAAAAGACGTGAGAGAGGGAAAGAGAGAGAAAGAAAGAAAGAAAGAAAAAAAAAAAAAGGAAGGGCATATTTACATACTAATTTATTCAAAATTTGTAAAAAAATAAGTTCTAATGTTCATTTAACTCAATAACTTTGGCTAATATGGTTCAGACATTACATATGTTAAAATGCATCTATTTTCTGTCATGTAAATGCAGTTAACAGCTTCCAAGAGACCTTAAATTACTTGTATCAGAGCTTTTTTCTCATACTTATTATTGTCAGTAGAATAAAATATTATATTTATAAAAATTGTTATAAATCATACTGCATAGTTATGTAGATTCTCAGAAACACTTGCATTATTGTGAAGAAAGCCATCTGTATTTTGTATATCTATACTGCTGCTTTAAAATACATCACATGACATCTTCTTCCAGAATAGAGTCATAAAGTTATTTATGCTTATCAATCAGATAAATGAAATGAATTATAGTAATGTAAATGTTTAAATCATAAGTTTTTAACATAAATTAATATGCTGCAGTCAAGTAAGCTTTCAAAAACACTTGTATAAATGTTTCACTTTCTATGCCTTCTAAAATATCACATTTGCTTACTATGAGAAACTGCATCATTTAAAATCATTATAACTGATATATATTACAAATTATAACATAAATACTTAAGTAATTATATAAAATAACTCACATTTAAAAGTTAAAGAGTTAATTTTCCATCGCAGAGTCGCATTTGCAGCAGTTCTACTTCCTGGTAGAGTGTTCTTCCTGAATCTGCGGTGTCAGTGTGAATTTTGGGGTCAAAGTTCAAATTGACTGCTTTCAGCTTCTCTGCATGAATTCTGAGAGTTGAAGCTTTTAAAACAACTTGAGGACACTGTTCACGAGGTAACCTATATCCCAGATTGTCTCCCTTAACATTTTGGCGGGAATCTTGTTAAAAACAAGTGACTAACATTAATTTAGAAGTATAAATGCAGCTAAACATAACAAAACCTTCACGAAGTATTTTACAAGTTATTACAGCCTCAATGCAAGTGAAATTAAGCCCAAAGTTATTAAAATATAATAGAACTCAATATTTTTGCCCCAACTTAATTTTTATACAAATCTTATTATTTATTGTGCCTGTATGGTCATAAGCATTTTAATATATTAATATGAAAGAGAATAAAGAGAACGAATATAGAAAAGAAAAAAAAAAGAGAGTAGAAAATAAAAAAGAATAAAGCAGAAATAAAAAAATGTAAAAGGAAGCTGTAAAAAGTATTTACAATGGAATATTACTTGCTGCTTATATTAATAAAGATGGAAATGAAACATATTATTTACTATTATATAGTTCTGATTATTATTAATTAAAGCATGACAGATTATTTGTAAACAAGCATAAGCAGTATAATCAAGGAAGTATAATTAGCAATAGCATTTAAACAACATATACACTTTTTTACAAGGAATAAATAAGTTATTATTCCATTTATTATATTTTCATTACACTTCTCTCCCTACCCTCCCCCACCCCTTACCCACTACATAATCTAAATAGAATGACATTGTTTAAAATAAAGAAAAGAAGAAAAGGAGAGAAAAAAAGAAAATAATGTATCAAGTTACTAACTCTTTTTCAGAAAGAGAAACATATTGAATGATAGTTTGTTATTAGTCCCTCAGATATTTTGACTGATTATGAAACAAAACATTTCTTTGCACACAGAAAATAACTTTGATTAAATCTTTTTTCAGAATATTTGTGGCTTTCCGGAAATGCAGTAACTATATTTGAAAAAAATTAATAATGAAGAAAAATAAAGAGAAGAAAAAAAAATGAAAAAAGCATGGAACAAGTCATTTGTTTTTTAGTCTCTTCTTCTTCTCTGAAGTCTTCCACGAAGTTTCAGTTGCCAACCTCTTGAAGGACTAGCCCATTCCATTTCCTCTATTTTATCCAAAATCTTATTTTTTTTGATAAACAGTAATGCAGAGTCTAAGTCATCAAAAATTTTAGGACCATCAGGAAGGAAGATTTTTAGCTTGGCAGGAAACAGAAGGTAGGTTTTAAACTGTGCTTTTTTAAGCTCCCTTATTAGTGGCAGAAAAACTTTTCTTTTAGCTATTACCAAGGAAGAATAGTCATTGTCAAAACGCACAGTTGTCTCATTAATTTTGACAGGAGCTTTAGCCCAAGCAGATTTAAGAACCATCTCTTTATCAAAAGATGATAGAAATCTAACTATAACTGATCTAGGATAGTTTTTGTTAGAGTTAATATTAGCTATAGATCTATGTGCTCTTTCGATACCAAAAGAGAATGCTTCTGGTAAGTCTAAAGTTTTAGGGAGCCATGTTATTAAAAAAGAAGTAATATTGTTACCTTCAATCTTTTCTGGTAGTCCAAAAATCCTGATGTTATTGCGCCTAGATCTCTTTTCCAGGTCATCAAGCTTTGTTTGTAGATGTGTATTTTGTTTCAGCAAAAACTCAGTGTTGATTTCCTCCTCTTGGATTCTATTTTCCGTGTCATTTACAGTCTCTTCTATGCCTGTAATCTGGATCTTCTGTTGTTGCAAGTCTATATGTAACAAGTCTATCTGTTTTGTAGTTTTTTCTATGAAGGTATCAATTTTAGTATCCATTTTATCCATCTTAGCAGTAAGTTG
The DNA here is from genome assembly GCF_019279795.1 of Protopterus annectens. Classification (NCBI taxonomy): domain Eukaryota; kingdom Metazoa; phylum Chordata; order Ceratodontiformes; family Protopteridae; genus Protopterus; species Protopterus annectens. The sequence continues at coordinate 297,289,846 of NC_056725.1, read as the reverse complement.
CTGGATTGTAGATATCAGAGACTGAAGTTCTTTCTTGATGCTGGAGTCTTGAGAATTTGTCTTACTGGAACTCATTTCAAACAGAGAAACTGGCAAGAAAATTTCCAAGGTGATTTCTGACAGGAATATTTTTAAAATTTCCTTTCTTTTTTAGATATAGTTCAAGAAATATATAAAACAAACATATTTAGAAAGAAAATTACTTCATAAATTAATTTTTTAAGTAATTATTTCCTGTCAGTGCAGTGAAATTGGTGGAGCTGAAGAAATCTGCTGCTATCCTGTGTTCATCCTCGGCCACGCCCCCCTTGCATGTCATTTCTGATGTTATATATTCAGTTTTGCTTTTGAAGACTTGTTTTCTTGACAATGGTTATATCTGACTGTGTTGTATACTAATCGTTGCTTGTAAGTGATCAAGTTTGGTTAGATACAAGGCAGTGCAATTCACTGCATATAGTGAGCTAAACATAATTGAATAAAGGAGAAATAGCACATGCCATTCATGTGTGGCTGTCCATGTGGTCTGTTCTTTGGGACTGACCCATGTTTTGCGTGTGCCTCAGGCACTGGCCATGCCCAGACATTAGAAAAGTGGGCAGCCCCATCCCGTTGCTTCATGATGCATTATATTATTGACTTTGTTGCAGTTATTTAGAGTTAATCAACCTGCTTCCAGTCTAATCTCAATCTTGGGATTCATGTAGCATAGCCGCACCTTATTTACTGTTCTCGGTAATACTATCTTATGGTTTTTGTGAAAAAAGAAGAAAAAGAATAGGACAGTTTCTCTGTGGTCCTGGCTAGGTTACACCTAATTTAATACAAATACCTTTTTAAGATCTTCACAGTAAGTAGAGTATAGACATAACAGAACTAAACTGGCAGCAACATTAATTAACTGATTTGAATAAAATGCCTTTCTCTGCCATTTTCTTTCATTTGATTGTAGCTAGTGTTACACAGTTTCCTCTGTAATTCATTGATATTCATCATGTTTCACTGTTGCAGTCATTACACTTGGGTTATCCTGCTGGCAGGCTACCCGCAGTCGGCCTGAATTCCAAAGTCTAGGTCCGGCATCGGTTGCTGTCACGTCTTCCCTGATGTCAGTGCGCAAGGGGTATAAAAGATGCAACCGATGCCATTTTCTTCAGTCTTTCTTGCCGCGCGGTGCCCGAAGCAAAAGCAGTTCGCAAGTGCCGGTCGGCCGACTCCTGAGATTTTCAAAGCTGAATTTCAGAACCGAAGTCTTCATTAAAGCTAAGTACCCCATTGGGGAAACTTTTTTCTTGCTCCAGACCGATGTCAGAAAAAGTTAACAATTGTATTTCTTGTGGGAAGCAAATACCTCATAAGGATTTTCACTCTTACTGTATTCCTTGCCTAGGCCCTGATCACAACGTTGCTAGCTGTTGGTTTTGTGCTAGATTCAACCAACGCACTATCAAGCGTCGGTTCGATTTTGCATTTCATTATTTTGGCCGACGATTTAATTACATAATGCCGGCAGAACAGCCGACATCTGGAGTTTACAAAAAATGCAAGGACAAGGATAGGCATCCGAGGTCCAAAACCGACGACAAAGCCTCTTCTAGGCCATTCACCGGTTCTCAGTGAGGCGCTTTCGAATCCCCTGGCGCCCGCTACCTCAGAGCCACAGGCCACTACCGACTCCCACGTGGAGCCGACTGGGCCTCTGGAAACTCAAGGTATTGGACACTCGGAAATCAGTTCCTCAGATGGGTCCGGAGCCGCTGAGCGGGCATCGGCTTCTGAGGGTGTCTTCAGACCTACACAACTATATATTAAGCCATCCTCAGCTTCAAAGACAAAGACTAAAGCAGCTCTAAAGACAAAGAAACAAGTACAGCATTCTCCTATTCAGACTTCCATGCCTAAAAAACAGATGCTCAAAATGGCCGAAGACCTAATTACTTTGATCAGGGGCTCCCATCCCCCTCCTGATAAGAGGCCTAGGCAAGAGACAGAGTATGATTCTTCTGATCAGGTATCTATTTCCTCTGATTCCTCTTCTGAACAGGATTACTCCATGCTTCCCTGTGAGGATTCTGATGCTGAAGAATCCATTCCTTCAGCCTCTCCTCCTGAGGACTATTCTTTTGGGGAAACACTGCATACTATGAGGGAGCATTTCCACTGGGAGAGTCAAGAATATTCTGAGTCTAAGAAAAGGCTCAGAGACTTCCTGCTTCTTCCTCAGCACAGACCCCTTGCCATTCCACCTGCTTTAGACATTGTAGATGATGTATTTTCAGAATCCGGCCTGTCCCCTGACTCTTTACCCCCTGCACCTGCTAAGCCAGACAGATATTACAGGGTTCCGGATTCTTATAAATTCCTATATAAAAACCCTGCTGCTGACCCAGAAACTATATCTCAGGGTCCCAAGGGGGTTAAGGCTTCCACTGCAAAATACCCTGTCCCGTCTGATAGGGATTCTAGGGCTCTAGACAGATGGGGGAAAAAAGTATACCCTTCTGCCACCCTGGCTGTAAGGGCTTTAAATTGTCAATTTCATATGCTTAAATATCAGCAATATTTAATGTCATTACTTAAACAGAAAATGTTGACAAATTCTGAATGTTCAGAGAACAAGAAATTGCAGGATTTGTTTCATGCAACTGAACAAGTGGGAAAGCATACTTTGCAATGTGGTTATGATTCACTGGAGGCCTCTTGCAGGGCCGCTGTTACAGGTTCTGTTATTAGAAGGCATGCTTGGTTAAAGGAACAAAATCTGCCTGATCATGTTAAAGCAAAATTATTAGATGCACCATTACAGCATGATACTTTGTTTGGTACTAAAGCAGAAGAGGTGTTGAAAAAACTGGAGGATAAAGCAAAATCCATGCAGACAGTCAAGGATTTCTTACAGGTACAGCCACCCAGGTTTAGCAGGAACTGGACTTCTAAAAGTCTGTCCTTTCCAGTCTCAGACAGACCACAAAGAGGCAGATACAGGTGTCCCAGAGGCAGATCTCAGCCCCAAGGCTCATACAGGCCTAAACAATGGGGTGCTCCTACCTCCAAAAGCGGAGAAGACAAATCACAGCCTTACAGGAAACAGTCCCAATGACTTTCCTCTACCAGTTCCAAGCAGTTTTCTTTTGACAGCCCCCTTAGGGGGAAAACTAGGACTTTTTTCATCAAATTGGCAAATGGTTACCCAAGACAAATGGGTTCTGAACATAGTGTCCCAAGGCTTCAGGTTCCATTTTCACACTGCCAAGGTCAAAAGGCATGCCAGACCTGCCACACAATCAATGGGCAGAGGCACAAAAACAAATTACAGCCCTCATGGACATGGCCATTCAGCAAGTACCACAACAAGAACAAGGGCAAGGATTTTACTCCAGACTTTTCCTAGTACCCAGGAAGGACAAAACCTGGAGACCAATTCTGGACCTGTCTACACTAAATACATTTCTGGAAGTTCAAAAATTTAAGATGTTGAATCTTCAGCAGCTACTACCCATGCTGGGCAAGAGGGCTTGGCTAGTAACTCTGGACCTAAAAGAGGCATACCTGCATGTCCCAATCAGGCAATCATGCAGAAGATACCTCAGATTCATAGCTGGCTCAATGCATTACCAATTCTCTGCACTGCCCTTTGGCTGATCTACTGCGCCCAGGGTCTTTACAAAATGCCTGGCACCAGTAATTGCGTTTCGTAGACAAAAAGGAATTCAGATATATCCCTACTTGGACGACTGCCTAATTCAAGCAGAGAACAAAGACACTCTCCTAAAGCATCTGGCATAAAAAGATTACTAATTGGCCTAAGGTACAGAGTAAATGAAAATAAATCAAAACTAGTGCCCTCTCAAGAGATAATGTTCCTGGGTGCAAGCTTAAATACAACTGCCCAGATGGCTTATCTCACGCCAGACAAGCAAAAACAACTGACTACTTACTTCAATAAATTGGCAACAAAAACCCACTTCTCAGCAAGGAAATTCCTGCAGGCCTTGGGTTTCATGGCATCCTGCATTCTACTAATTCCATATGCCAGACTGCGTATGAGGAAGCTACAATGGTATCTGAAAAGTGTTTGGACTCAGCATTGCCACAGCCTGGAGACAGTAATTTCACTCATTCCCTGCCTACAGCAGGAGTTTCGATGGTGGGCAGAAGCCTGTCACTACAACAAGGGTCTGCCATTCAGTTTACCCACAGCCAGACAGACACCGACAACGGATGCATCAGATTATGCCTGGGGGTCCCATATGGCAGGAAAATGTATCCAGGGCACATGGCCTGCAAACCAGATGCATCTTCACATCAATCAAAAAAAGATGCTAGCTGTTCAGAATGCCCTGACAGCTTTCAAGGACCTACTTCATCCAGGACAATTACTGATAAAGACAGACAACACTACAGTCATGTGGTACATAAACAAGCAGGGAGGTACTCATTCCTATCCCCTCTGCAGACGAGCAATGACCTTATGGGACACAGCATTGGCCTTTCAAGTTCACCTGCAAGCACAGGAAAAACAAATACTCTGACAGACAAACTAAGCAGAAACCTCATGGATCCCCACAAATGGAAAATGGATCCACAAATCTTCAAGATGATAATAAGGAAATGGGGATGCCCAGACATAAATCTGTTTGCCTCCCCTCACAACTGTCAACTGCAGAGATTTTGCACAAGGATTTACCACACGCAAGCATGGAAAGTGGACGCCCTATCATTCAGCTGGAAAAATCTAACAGTATATGCTTTTCCCCCACTACCTCTCCTTCCCAGAGTACTCCTAAAGGTCAGACAAGAGAAGCCAAAAATGATTCTGATTGCACCAGACTGGCCACGCCAGCACTGGTACCCAATCCTAAAGAGCTTGTCTCAAGGTCCAGCATGGATATTGCCTCAAACCTCTCATTTGCTGACCCAACAAAACAATCAGATCCTGCACAGCCAACTCAGGACCTTAAATCTGGCAGCATGGTGGATAATGTAGCCATTCAGAACACTCCTCTTTCAAAAGCTGTTATGGATGTTATCTTGGAGGCCAAGAGGCTCAGTACCAGAAAATCTTATGCAGAAAAATGGAAGAGATTATGTGCTTGGCACCAGGAACAAGGCATTGACATGTCTGTACCAAACATTCCTCAGATTTTACAATACCTAACTGAGATGCTGAACAAAGGCCTTTCTTTCTCATCAATTAAGATTCATGCCTCTGCCATTTCTGCACATTACAATACGGAACCACCTATCTTTTCTCATCCTTTAATAAGGCAGTACCTCAGAGGGGCCAAAAACATTAGGCCTCCAATGAGAGCACCAATTCCGGCCTGGGACCTCAGTTTTGTTTTGGAAAAACTCACACTGCCTCCTTTTGAGCCAACATCAACAGTGGATATTAAATTCTTATCCTGGAAAACAGCTCTGCTCCTAGCCATAACCTCTGCAAGGCAAGTCTCGGAGTTACAAGGACTCATGGCTGTGGAGCCTTTCATCATTTTTCATCCAGACAGGGTTTCTCTGAGGACAAACCCTACATTTATGCCTAAGGTAGTGTCCAGTGTAGCCCTCAATCAAACCATTCACTTGCCTACCTTTTACCTAAATCTACGGAACAAGGGTAGGGTGAGAAAATTCTACATTCCTTGGACATACACAGGCAGTTATGCTTCTACTTTGACAGAACTAAAGCTTTCAGAAAGACTGAGCAACTTTTAATATCATATGCTGCAGGATCACAAGGAAAGGCCATCTCAAAACAGACTATTTCTAAATGGATAGGCCATTGCATCCGTTTCTGCTATTCTCAACATGGCAAGTCAGTGCCTAAGGGCATTAGGCCTCATTCCACCAGAGCAGCAGCCACTTCAGCAGCCTTTCTCGGGGGAGTACCAACCAAAGAAATCTTAGAGGCTGCAACTTGGAGTTCAGTGCACACCTTTACAAAGCACTACCACTTGCCTCTCTACTCTAAGTCCAGAGCAGACTTTGCCACTGCAGTTCTGCAGGGCCTTATAGCCTCTCCTAATCCTATTTAGCCCAGCCACCCTTTCTCAGCTTTGGGGTTCAACCTAAGAGTAATGACTGCAACAGTGAAACACGATGAACATAGTACAGTTGTGTACCTACCATAAATGTAGATGTTCGAATGTATTCACTGTTAGTCCAGGTTACCCACCCGCCATCCCCCTTATCTTTGCTGAGTCTTATCTGCACTTCTCTATCCTATACAACTTTTTTGGTGTATTTGCTTGTAGATGAAAGAAATGTTATTTTTGTGTATGCATTTCTTATTGATATATTTTTCAGCCTAACTATTTGGGGCACCTGACATCTGGGGCAAGAAAAACTGAAGAAAATGGCATTGGCTGCATCTTTTATACCCCTGGTGCACTGACGTCAGGAAAAAAGCGACAGCAACCGACGCCGGACCTAGACTTTGGAATTCTGGCCGACTGTGGGTAGCCTGCCAGCAGGATAACCCAAGAGTAATGACTGCAACAGTGAATAAACTTGAACATCTACATTTATGGTAGGTACACAACTGTACTTTTCATCCCTCATGGACATGAGGGCCATTCAGCAAGTACCACAGCAAGAGCAGGGACAAGGATTTTACTCAAGACTTTTATTGGTACCCAGAAAAGACAAAGCCTGGAAACCAATACTGGACCTGTCTACTCTAAATCCATTCCTGGACATTCCAAAATTCAAAGTGTTGACTCTGCAGCAGCTTCTGCCCATGCTGGGCAAGAAGGCTTGGCTTGTAACGTTGGACCTAAAAGAGGCATACCTGCATATTCCAATCAGACAATCTTGCAGAAGATTCCTAGCTGGCTCAATTCACTACCAATTCTCTGCACTGCCCTTTGGCCTATCTACTGCGCCCAGAGTTTTCACAAAATGCCTGGCACCAGTAATTGCATTTTGCAGACAAAGAGGAATTCAAATATATCCTTACCTGGACGACTGCCTTATTCAAGCAGAGAACAAGGACATTCTACTAAGGCATCTGGCATTTGTAAAAAGATTACTTATTTGCCTAGGGTACACAGTAAATGAAAAGAAATCAAAACTAGTGCCTTCTCAAGAGATAATATTCCTGGGTGCAAGCTTAAATACAACTGCCCAGATGGCTTATCTCACGCCAGACAAACAAAGACAACTGACTTCTTACTTCAAGATGTTGGCAACAAAGACCCAGTTATCTGCAAGAACAATTCTGCAGGCTTTGGGCTTCATGGCATCCTGCATTCTGCTAATTCCATATGCCAGACTGCATATGAGGAAACTACAATGGTATCTAAAAAGTGTTTGGACTCAACATTGTCACAGCCTGGAAACATTAATTACCCTCATTCCTTGCCTGCAACAGGAGTTTCGATGGTGGGCACAGGCCTGTCACCACAACAAGGGACAGCCATTCACCCTACCCACAGGCAGGCAGTCAATGACAACAGATGCTTTGGATTATGCCTGGGGGGCCCATATGGCAGGAAAATGTATTCAGGGCACATAGCCCACAAGCCAAAGTCACTTCCATATCAATCAAAAAGAGATGCTAGCTGTTCAGAATGCCCTGACAGCTTTCAAGGATCTACTCCATCCAGGGCAACTACTAATAAGGACGGACAATACTACAGTCTAGTGGTACATAAACAAGCAGGGAGGCACACATTCCTACCCCCTCTGCAGACAAGCCATGACCTTGTGGGACACAGCATTGACTTATCAAGTACACCTGCAAGCACAATTCCTGCCAGGAAAGAAAAATACTCTGGCAGACGAACTAAGCAGAAACCTCACGGATCCCCACAAGTGGAAACTGGATCCACAAGTCTTCAGCATGATAATAAAGAAATGGGGATGCCCAGACATAGATCTGTTTGCCTCCCCTCACAACTGCCAACTACAGAAATTCTGCACAAGGACGTATCACAAGCAAGCATGGAAAGTGGATGCTCTATCATTCAGCTGGAAAACCCTAACAGTATATGCCTTTCCTCCTCTGCCTCTCCTTCCCAAGGTACTCCTAAAGGTCAGACAAGAGAAGCCAAAAACTATTCTGATTGCACCAGACTGGCCCAGCCAGCACTGGTACCCAATCCTAAAGAGCTTGTCTCAAGGCCCAGCCTGGACATTGCCTCTAATTCCTCATTTACTGACCCAACGAAACAATCAGATCCTGCACAGCCAGCTCAGAACCCTAAATCTGGCAGCATGGTGGATAATGTAGCCTTTCACAACACACCTCTCTCTAAAGCAGTGATGGATGTTATTTTGGAGGCCAGGAGGCCCAGTACCAGGAAATCTTATTCTGAAAAATGGAAAAGATTCTGTGCTTGGAACCAGGCACAAGGAATTGACACAGTTGTACCAAATATTCCTCAGATTTTACAATATTTGACTGAGATGCTAGACAAAGGCCTATCCTTTTCATCAATCAAAATCCATGCCTCTGCCATTTCAGCTCATTACAATACAGAACCACCAATTTTTTTACATCCACTGCTAAGACAGTACCTCAGAGAGGCCAAAAACATAAGACCTCCAAGGAGAGCACCAGTACCTGCATGAGACCACAATTATGTCTTGGAAAAACTCACACTGCTGCCTTTTGAGCCAGCTAATACAGCTGAAATAAAGTTCTTATCTTGGAAAACAGCTCTGCTCTTAGCAATAACCTCTGCAAGACGAGTCTCAGAGTTACAGGCACTCATTGCTGTGGAACCTTTTATCATTTTCCATCCAGACAAGGTTTCTCTGAGGACGAACCCGACATTTATGCCTAAGGTAATGTCCAGTGTGGCCCGTAACCAAACCATTCATTTGCCTACCTTTTATCCAAGCCCACAGAATAAGGGTGAGAGACTCTTGCATTCTTTGGACATGCACAGACAGCTACGCTTCTACTCGGACAGAACTAAAGCTTTCAGAAAGACTGAGCAACTCTTAGTAGCATATACTGCAGGATCACAAGGAAAGGCTATCTCAAAGTAGACTATTTCAAAATGGATAGGCCACTGCATTCTTCTCTGCTATTCACTACATGGAAAATCAGTGCCTAAGGACATTAGGCCTCACTCTACCAGAGCAGCAGCTACTTCAGCAGCCTTCCTCAGAGGAGTACCAACCAAATACATTTTAGAGGCTGCACACTTTTACCAAGCACTACCACTTACCTCTCTATTCTAAATCCAGAGCAGGCTTTGCCACTGCAGTTCTGCAGGGCCTTATAGCCTCTCCTAATCCTATTTAGACCCAGCCACCCTACCTCAGCTTTGGGATTCAACCCAAGAGTAATGATTGCAACAGTGAAACACAGTGAACATAGTACAGTTGTGTACCTACCATAAATGTAGATGTTTGAGTGTATTGACTGTTGCAGTCCAGGTTACCCACCCACCATCCCCCTTTTTTCTTTGCTGGGAATTATCTGTACTTCTCTATCCTATACAACCTATGTGGTGTATTTGCTTGTAGAAGAAGGAAATGTTTATTTTTGTGCATGCATACTTGTTGGCATAATTTTCAGCCTGCCAATTTGGGGGCACCTGACATCTGGGGCAAGAAAAACTGAAGAAAATGGCGTCGGCTGCATCTTTTATACCCCTGGTGCACTGACATCAGGGAAGAGGTGACAGCAACCGACGCTGGACCTAGACTTTGGAATTCAGGCCAACTGCAGGGTAGCCTGCCAGCAGAATAACCCAAGTGTAATGACTGCAACAGTGAATACACTCGAACATCTACATTTATGGTAGGTACACAACTGTACTTTGTCTTTACTTTGCCGTGTGAGTGGGCTTTCTGTAAATAGAACAGGCTGTTTTTAGTTGATCACAGCAGTTTGTATTTTCAGCTTTGGTCTCAGTTAGGGTCAGTGACAAATTGGTGCTCATTTAGCAATGTCCTTTGGGCAACCATGTCAAACAGAAATGGGGTATAATTAGTAAGGTTTGAATACCTATTTTAAGCTTGGTTTATCTTAAAGATGCACTCACTTCTTCAGGTTTAGCCATGTGAGCACTTTGGATTCAACATTAACCAGTAGGATCTTCAGAGTTCATTCAGCTTTTCCCACCAAAACACTAGGTTTTCTGGGTTACTTCAGTTAGTCTTGCAAAACACCATTTTCAAAAGAAAATGTCCTTTGCAGTGTATATAGAGGTTTGTTCCTTCATCCCCTAAAATATATTTTTACATATGTATTTTAACACACACGCATACACATACACACACATTCATCATAATTCCCTTCCCGTTACTCCTTTTGTTCTCAGCTAAGCAAGAACTGTTAAGTAAATAAATTGCAACACGTCTGTCCTATCCATCCAAATTCACACAGCCCTAGCTTTTCATATCCATGTTTTCCAGGTTCTTTGCAGTGTTTACATTATTTTCAAATTGACTTTTAAGAAATTGTATGGATAATTGCCCTCCCTTTTAACCTAGAATTAAGAAGAACTGTCAGTATTGTTTTTGTTGCCAGAAGAAAATGTAGGCACCGTAGTGTGTATGGCCTTCACTGTAATATTCAAGGGGTTTGCATGAATTTTGCTGACTTTCCTTCATGACGGTGTCCGAACAGTGACCGTCCGTCAAGGGCTCTTCCCAGAAGAACTTTCCAGTGCTGTTCCACAGCTGCCATTAAGTAAACTTCTTATGCAGGTCGGTGATAATTATGTATAAAATGGAAAGTAGAATCCAAAGACGTTTAAAATACAATTAAGCAGTAGCGTTTGCAGCACTGTCTTCCAAAATGTTGTAGACTTCCTCATGTATAAATTTAAATGCCATCTAGTGATCATTCCCCTTTTCAGGTTTACCCCTCTTGATGCTTGTCCCACTTTTATATTGCAGGTTCTTAGTGCCATTCCTCCATATGGAGGCACAAGCTCACCTTTAGTGAGAGCAAATTTTGTTGATGATAGTATGTTGCATTCTGCATCGTTTATGCAGCTACATTTCTTTTATATAATAATCCAAGTGCATCTGCCATACTTACGTGTAGGGAAAAGTGACAATCATCCCACCATGGAAAAGATAGAACATAAGTGTCTTTTGTACGTACATCTATAACTTTCATTTTTAAAAAAAAATTTCTGCCTTGTTTTTGATTTCCTGTTGAAATTTCAGCCTTTATTCCTGGTTCAGCATGGGTTTAGTTTTGTACCTTATGATCACAGGTGGCTTTCCACAATAAACCCTCTTTCAACAAATCACCATACCGGGTGAGAACCAACCCTGAAGTTCATCATCCAGGCAATCATCAGGGGTGGTTCACAGTTTTTCCATTTTTCTTCCCAGTCCTAACTAGTGTGCATTTTGGCTAAGCATTAGAGTGGGGATATGCAAAGGGCTGCCCATGGAAAATATCCCTCACTTCTGCAATGGCTATGGCTTCGAAGCAGCCCTGCCTCCCCATGGCAGTAGAAGAGTGTCTCTCTGTCACTGTCTGGTCTCCAGCAAGGAGATCACACCACTCTGTGTACCTTTGACTAAGTACAACCCCATCCTCTTCCTCCCAGGAGAGGCAAGCAGGCCAAACCCCTTCAGTCCTTCTCTCTCCCTGGATCTTCCAGTATCAAGGCCTCATTTCAAACCCTGCTCACCTGAGCCTCAATCGAGGCTTTAACCCTCTGCACTGTAGAGCTAGGCTCACAGTGCACAAATAAAATGAATAAAAATCTGCTTCCCGGGACATTCTTGGTTAAATGTTATTAATATGTTCAAACCTGTGTGTTATCTGACCATCTTCTTACACTGATTAGAAGCCATTGGACATCCTAGACAGTATTGTCAAGTTCTCCAAATCACTAACTTCATGTCATTAGGTGGAGCAGAAAGCAGGCTTAAGGAGCGGGGCTATACTGTAGAACAGATTAGTGAAGCTAAAAAATGTTTGTTGCAAGGTAAAAAAAATTAGGATGCATAATGATAAATGGAGACATGAACTTAGTGATTTGGATATGGTTAGAAATCCGGGAAAATATTTTTTATTACTAGATTTCCCTTTTTTCTCAAACTTTGGAGGATATTGTTAGGAGTTTATGGCATATAGTGAGTAATGATGAATTTATAGGTACATTGTTTCCACAACATGTCACACTCTCTTATAAAAGCAGTAATAATTTAAAAGAGATTCTGAATTATACGTATAGACCACAGAAAGTATTGAGTGGACGCAGAGAGATGTTTTCATGTGGGTTTTGTAAGGTGTGTGCTAAAGTAAAGAATCTTACAGGTACAACAATTAATGAGCGAAGATATGTGGCTAATGGTATGTTTAACCATGAGTTGGGGGGGCTGTATATATTATAGGGTGTAATTGTGTAGTCCCTGCCTAGTATGTAGGTCAGACAAAATTTAAGGTTTATGTCCGTATATTGGAGCACTTGGGGGATGTAAGGAATCACAATCTAAAAAGTCTGTTGACAGAACATTTTATTAAACTGCATGGGGGTTCAGATGCAGCCTTCTTCTTTTATGTCTTAGCACAACCTTATCTTCCTACTGGAGGTGATTATCTTAATAAATTAATTGAGCTGGAAATGAAATTGATATTAAATTATAAAACATTGTCCTCTAGGGGGTTAAATCAAGAAGAGAATGTCAGTTTTTAGATAGAATGTTTAAGTAAGTTAATATTTAAGTAGGTAATTTATATGAGAATATATCTTTATTGTAAAAGTATATTTATTTAAATGGAACGATTAATTGATTTATTGCTTGTTAAATGAGGTTAATTGAGTTCATACCTGTATAAAAGAAGCGCATGTGAATTCTGCATTAAATCCTGTGAAGGCGAATGGCTGAGATACCAGACTGGTAAAAATAAGTGTTGCCGTTGAACAATCTGAATTGTTTGTCTTTTGTTAATAATATGCCGGACTCTTCCCTCATTCCTGCCCTGTTGTATATGCACAGTGTAATCTCAACATTAATTTTGCTGTAGCACAGTGGGTGTTAAAAACTTCAGTTTATCTTTGACTCTCTGACTTTCTAACACCCAGAATTTGCTTACTTTAGATTGCCTGTTTCCAGACAAATAACAAAGGTCATGTATCTTACTTCCATTCCTCTTTTGGCTTGTTGTTTGATTTATCAGTTTGAAATCATACCCTTTGCTGTACTGTTTGCAACCTTGCACTTCTAATTCCAGATTTGAAATGGGTAGCACTGTTTGCCGTCTTCCATTCCCTGCACTTTGGTTTAGACCCTGGAAGTTGGGCTACTTCCAGGTATGTACTGCATGCAGTTTCTTTGCATTTTGAAGTAATATAACATTGACACAAAGTGGAGAATTCTGAAAACAGTAGTGAAAATTATAATCCTGAATTGAACCATCCTTTCAGAAGCACGAGTCTTGCTTTTGTTCAAAAGGAAGTGCAAACAGAACTTTAACTCTGTCTTTCATTGAGAAAGACACAGAACTGTAAAACATGTAACACTATATACCTTAAAATAGCACACATTTAGTGTATATATCTCATATAGCCAGCGATTTCACTTAAAAAATAGTATAAATGTATATCATAGAGTAACTCTGTAATGAAGTGTTCACAGTTTCTTGTATGTCAAAAAACGGGCATCATTATTTGAATAAGGCACTGATTGCAGTAGCATTAAAATATTTATAAGTAATGAGAGGCTAGTTTGCATATTTAAAATAAATGTTAACCATGGTAGATGACATAGCAGTAGACCCCCATTATCACACGCAAATGCAGCACAACAGAATATATGGTAGTAAATTCATTCGTCTGTACTGTAAGAATATATCTTACTCGCATTAGAATTGACCTTCATGTAAATTGCAACTGTGTTTGTTTATTTATTTTGTAGGAGTGATTCCCCTTGCACCTGTATATAAGTCACACTTCCAATCATTTGTTATAACCTTCAGATCACATAATGCTGGAGAAAATTGATTGCCTGGCTTTCCAGAAACTAGGTAATCCCTTTATTCTCCTGCATTATGTAACCTTCAAGTTAAATTAGTAGCACAATGTTAGAGCACAGCTCCCAATGTGCACTGCAAATATTAATGGTGAGTTTTGTATTTTATTATTAATATTATTATTATCGTTGTTATTATTAGAACGCTTTTTATTGAAAGTGTCTGTGTGGCTGTGTCTCTCTGTGGTTCTGTCACGCTCCTCAATGCACTGAGCTGTCCAGGGTGCTGCAGTACTGTCCGTTCCATAATGACTGGTTCCCACTGGATGTTGCATTGGTGACTTCCCACCTTTTTTTTTAGTTTTTAAGTAAAAATATAAATTAAAAAAAATTAATAAAGAATGCTTTTTTCAGTCGCTCTGAAAAGTAAAAAAAAAAAATTATGAAAGAAGAGTGAAAACTTTGCAAAAGAAGCACAGACAAGCTGATTTCAGAAAAGCATTCAAGGTTGGTTTTGCTGATTCCTGCTACATCTTATGGTTCCTCATTACCAGAATCAGAATGGATTTTCACATGCACACAGGGAGGATGTACAGACTCCACGCAAATGGCATCAAGCCGAGAAACAAACTGCATAACCAAATACTATGAAGCAACAAATAACTACCGCATTTTCACATTCAGAAAAGGTGTAATTTTATACATATGTCAAAGACATGCATTTGTATCAGGGGTCTTTACCACAACTGATCTGTTCTATTTTTGTCACCTGCACATTCTCGCTGCTTTTTTCACATTTAATAAAATTTTAATTTATATAGCAACAAAAAATGTTTTTCCTTCTCTGAAGCCTAATGCAGTCTGCATCCATTCACAACCCTTTTCATATTTTTTGCACATGGGGTTGGGGTGTCACTTTAACAGTGACAATTATTTAGAGTCAAGGTTCGCATTGCCAGAGATGTTCTTTCATACCACTTACTCACTCACTTGCATGTGCACACGTATGGCCAGTTTAGATTATCCAATCCACCTACTGCATGTCTTTGGAATGTAGGAGAAAACCCATGTGAATACAGAGAGGACATGCAGACTCCACATAGAAGACACCCTAGCCAAGAATGGAACCAGAGGACCTCTTGCTGTGAAATGAGAATGCTATCTGCTGTTCCACTGTGCCACCCTCATATATTTGTTAAGCTACAGGCTTTGTTAAGCAATTGTAATCTTTTTGTGCATGTGAAAGCAACTTCCCTTCTCTTTACTCCTCACCTGTAAAACTACTGTCAGACAGTAAGTGCCCTCATTTTAATTTTCTCCAGTAGTTATAATATTAGGCTTAATTGTTGTTGTCTTCATTTGGGTACTTGACTAGAGTTGCACTAAGCCTATGATCGTTTTTTTTTTTTTTGAGGAGACCAAAGGTAATAGTTTTATTGACTATGGAAAGTTTGGACCAGACGTTTCCATACTGCTTTTCCTGATATGGAGTTAGGTATCATACAGAGTGATGAGGCCATAAATGTGCGTTAATCAAAAATATGTGAAAGAGATTTACAGATGGTTACTTTGAACTTATGTTCAAAAGAAAATGATTCTGTAGATACTTCAAATATGGTTATGTAAGATGCCCCCCCTGTTCAGGATAAGAGGAGTGACAATTGTTGCATATCAGGTGAAGTTCTGAGTTCCATGAGGAAATGAGTCTTGGAAGCTTCTATGGGAAGAAGGAGAGCAGGAACTTGAATGACAAAGGGAGTCTGGCATGTCTGAAAGGCAAGGAAGGAGATATTCAGATTCCAAAATGAGGCAAGATGAATGTGATTGAAATGGCAGTAGATAAGGATGTATGCTGATGTTGGGAGGCAAAGTAAAATTATAATGCTGAGGTTCAGTGAGATGAGACTTTACTTCAGGGATTGGAGTTCATCCCAAACTGTCAATTTGTTTTGCTAAATTTTCTAATAAACCAATGGAATTTAGTGCCAAACACATTGTGTATTTGTACATGTTGAAAGTGAGCTGAGCTTTGGTATCTCTGTCAGAACCACAAGTCATCTTAATTTTATTTTTGGTCCCCTTTGGGAATTCATATTACTGGCCTGGCCCCAGTATCCCTTTTACATGCTGTGTCTACCAGCTTGTCTCCTCCCTCCAAGATTTACTCTTCTATTGCTGGGGACAGGCATGAATCCTAAGGCTGTCCTGAGGGTTGGCTATCTCCACTTACATCCTGGGGGGGGGGGTTATTTGCCTTACCCACTTTCATGCCCCACCTTTCACAACTTTCATCTTTGAACCACCCCTCCCCTAAGGAAGTATTAATGATAAACGCCCTCCCACCTAAGATGGGCACAGTCATCTCTCCCTACCACTCTGTCAGTTACCTGAGAAGCTAATCGAACCTGGTTCAAGTGGGCAGTAGTCAGGACTTTATTCCTGTAGACCACAGGAGCAGCTTTAATCCACAAGTGTTCAAGATTTTTAGGGGAGGGCAAATATAAGGTAAAAGTTAAAGAACATTAGAAGAATGCATTGCAATATCCTTACTAAAACAAACCAGCTCCATTGGTATGGGGGATACGGCTTTGGCTACAAACCAGGTGAGCTAGTTTTGGGTAGCAGCTTGGGCATCTTTTGAAGCTGTCAGGATATTGGGTAAGTTAATCTTTGGGTGACAGGGTTGTGAGATGCTACAATCTGCTCCAAACAGGGAGAGAAAAAAATGAAAGTATCCCTGTGGCTTGCATTCATTTCACCAACCCACAAATGCAGTAGACGTCAATCATGGGAACAGGAAAGCATAGAGTGGCACAGGAAAGGTGTATTAGCCCACAAGGTGATGCAGGTTACATAACCCCTGCCTAGAGGAGGTGGCTAAGGCCATAATAGAAATTACTTAAAGTTTGAGCTGCCAGCAGGGGCACATGCCACTTCCATGGCTGCCTGGGTAATGGCCCCCTACAGATGACTCTCACCTGCATGTTGGCGATATCCAGCATAATGGCCCCTGCAGATGACTGTCACCTGCATGTTGGCAATACCCAGCATAATGACCCCTCCAGACGA
This sequence comes from Protopterus annectens, assembly GCF_019279795.1. NCBI lineage: Eukaryota > Metazoa > Chordata > Ceratodontiformes > Protopteridae > Protopterus > Protopterus annectens. The sequence continues at coordinate 297,272,881 of NC_056725.1, read as the reverse complement.
CTCTCACCTGCATGTTGGAGATACCCAGCATGGGCTGTTGTAAGTACTGATGATAACATTTTGGTCAGATTTATAGAGAAGAGAACAA